>NW_009732388.1:0-20438 GCF_000703405.1 Apaloderma vittatum | reverse complement strand
CTATATTCTATATTCTATATTCTATATTCTAGTGTTAGCATTAAACACAAGCTGATGTGTTCCCGAGTTTAGCTGACATTTACTTACTCATTGATGAAGTGTTCTCAGTGTCCTTCCTGAAACTATAATAACGAAAACTCAGATACTGTTATTACCTTTGACATGATGTGAATCTGAAAACAAAAATTTTGTGGAGTAATCACTTTATTTTAATTCAAGTTAAACACCCTCTTTTGTTTCTGAAAGAATTGCTAAAATAAAAGTAAAAAAAATACTAAAGCACACATCTTGTTCCACACTCTTCTTCTCACATTGGGTGCCTCACAGTTCCTGGACATTTCAGCTAAGGCATGTCCCAAATGATATGCAATTTTTATGCATTTACTAATCCACAATGGATTTCTCATCTCCAAAAGAGATTTGAATGGATTTTTCTTTTTCTGTTTGTTTACCGACATGGCTTTCAATGGAGCTATGATCATCAGTTTGTCTAAAGACAAACAAAAGTTAAGATTGGCTGCTTGTATTTGTAAAAGGATTTATTATTAAATTTGTTTTATTCTACTAGTTATTTCTCAAATATATATGAAATAATATTCCTCAGCTTGACATAGGCAGTAAAAAATTTCCATTGTAACAAGATGACTACTAAAAAGGTAAAACTGAACATTTTTGTTAATAAAACTTTTCTTAAGCAGGATTCACCTTCATACAAAGGATTAAAAAGCCCAGCTTAATATGTCATGTCACTCCAGGGCTGTCAAATAAAAGGTTCCGTTATTTTTTTTTCCTTACCTATTTATTTTGATCCTTACAATTCCTGAATTCCAAATAGTTTAACTAATCTTCCTGTTGTCCATACATCCTAACCTGACTAAGATGTTCCAGATGCAGCTAAAAGAGAAACGTAGAGAAAGTATCGCTTTATTCTGTTTCACAATGAAGTTCGTTTTGCTGCCAATTCTTGTGGCAAACTTCTGTCTGACGAGATGTTACATGTAGATCTTTTCCAGAATTTCCAGACTACTTTTTTTCTATTGCATATGTAATTATATGTACTCATATATAGATATACATGCATATATATATATATATATATAGACATTTCAAATTACTTTTCCTATCTACATTATTTTCTCTCTTAAAACTCTGCACCATATGGAAACGCTGATTAGTCATGTTATGTCATGTATAAAAGCTCTACCTTCTGGAGAAACTAGGATGCACCCATGTAGCAGTAAAATAGTTTTTTGAATCCATCTACTGACCTACCAATTTACTGCCTTGTCCTGATTGGGCTTATCACAGACGCGCCATGCAGGGCTGGCCTCATCTAGACAATTCTCTCTAAGATTATTCTTCCCTCAGTGTTATATGTTGAAGACATTTGAGACTATGTTTATTTACTTCTCTTGCTGTAGGCTGTCTGCTTGCAGATACTTTTTTTTCAAAATTTGGATTCATACATACATTTAAGCACAGCCAACTTTCACTAAGAGAAGGAGGCAGGGGGAAACCAAACCCAGACTTTAAATAAACTAGTGAAAATGTTAATAAACCTACTGTTGGAGAAATGCTCACCAAAATGAACATATTGACTTTTCCACTGTCTCCGTATGTCCTCAGAGTATCAATTTTAGAAACCATGATTGGCAATTTGCTTCAGCTACAGCCACCAATCACTGGCATGTGGGAGAAAACCATGATAGAATTGACAAACATATTCTTACAGCATGTCAGATTCTCTAAACAAAGCACCCATAAACATATGCTCTCTCTTTTGCATCTCAAAATGACATTTCTCAGCTTCAGAAGAAAAAATAAAATGCACTGAACTTGGATGGACCAAAACTATGTGGCCATCTTGTTTTGTTCTGTGCACATATCTGTCAACTTATGTCACATTTGAAGTTTACCATCAATAACGGGAAATTATGTACACAACCCTCATTTGTTTATTTGAGGCTGCTCTTAGACTTATCAGTAGTGGAAGCTTGTGGGGGTGCAAAGAAGTCAGTATTTGCTGCTTTTGAGAGTTGTTTATTTCAGAATAAAGCGCTAATACAGATCTTCTGTTTCCTCTTTGAGTGTGTGTGCTTGTATACATGTATGCAGACTCAGGCAGATTTGTGAATATTTGAAAGAGTGGAGAGTAGATCTCTTCAGAGTCTGCCCTCCCAAACTATAGGCTGGCATACCGGTAGCAGTTTAGATGAGCCATAGGACTTGCTGCACCATAAGCATGGTTGGGAGACTGGACCATCACTCTGAGAGCAGTAGTCTGATAAAGGTGTTTATTTGGGCATTATTAAAGGAAGAGTGATGAGTTTAAACTTATAGATGGAAGTTGAGCACAGGGACCTCAGGACAGAGTGCCCTGCTATGATGAGTCAACAGTATTTCCAGAATATGAGCCAGTGAGAAAGAAGTATTAAGAAATGCAAAAAGAGTGCAGGGAAGGAAATATCTGGATTATGTCACTAACCATGTGGTAATCGCAAAACATACACTTGGTATGTGGTTGAAAATATGTGGTTATCCATAGGTGTTAATTACATTATACATAAATCTTAACAAATAATTATGTTAGAGCATATTGTGATTTAAACAGATCTTTTGACCTTGAGAAAAATATTCTGATATGATCAACTCTATTTGGGCATGCAGACAATAATACTTTTGAACAACGTATTGTGAAACCATAGAATACTTTGCCTTGGAAGAGGTCTTAAAGATCATCAAGCTCCAACTCCCCTGTCATGGACTGGGACACCTCCCATGAGACAGGTTGCTCAAAGCCCCATCCAGCCTGGCCTTGAACACTTCCGTTGGAGGGAGCATCCACAACTTCTCTGGGCAAACTGTTCCAGTGCCTCACCACCCTCACAGAAAAGAATTTCTTCCTGATACCTAATTTAAATCTACTCTCTTTCAGTTTGAAACTATTACCCCTTTTCCTGTCACTACCTTCTCTGATAAAGGGTCCTTCCTCTTCTTTCCTGTAGGTCCCCTGTAAGTACTGGAAGGTCACTATAAGGTCTCCCCAGATACTTCCCATCTTCAGGCTGAAAAAACCCAGCTCTTTCATCTTGTCCTCACGGGGGAGGCGCTCCAGTTCCCTGACTATCAACATTGTTATTTAAAGTTCCAAAACATTTTTTGCCCTATCTACTTTTTTTTCCTTTCTCTTAATCATTTTCTTTTCTTTTAATTTCATGTTTTTACATCAAGAGCCTCAGATAGTCCCTTGCCTCTTCTCACTTGAAAGAGCAATGAACTGCTCCCTTGAGAGTCAGAAATCAAGGTTCTATGATGATTTGGATTTTCAGGAAAATCGAAACTGTTAGGCTCCCTCAGGATAGTAAACTGCAATATGAGACATGCTCATCCTCTTCCTTGATCCAGGTCTTGGACTTTAATTTTTAAACTGGGTTTTGCACAGTTGAAATAAAGTCTTTAGACCACATTAGTTGGTCAATAAGTAAAGATCCTTCCACTGATAGCACTTAAACTTACTTTTCTCCATTGCAATTTTTCGACCATTTGCTTGTTTTTAAAACACACAATCATTTTTCCTAACTCAGAACATGTCCATGGATTTATCACTATATAAAACATTCTTGTAAAGATCATTGGGATGTACACGTGGAGATAATGGTTACTTACAGTCAAGATATTTGCAAAGTTTAATTCTGAGAGTACTAATTTTGTACTATTAAGAGCAAATTGTATAGTTTTTGTTCAGACAAAAGGAATTCAGCAAAAGGTATTTCTGAAAGATTAAGTCTATGCCCTTTCAGAAGAGCATTTTATTTCAGATTTCATCACTGCATTGCTAATGAAATGAAGATCCTTCTTAGTTTTTTATAACTGTTCTCTGTGGGACTTGGGAAGGGGAAGAGATTCAGTGAAACTCTAACTTCCAGTGAAACCACAGTTTGATATTTTCATACCTGAAACGTGCAGTAGCTTTACCACAGCTACCTCCTGATGTACAACTTAACAGAATCTTTGTAAGTGGGAAACAGTGCATCATGATATATCCCTAGGAAAAAAAAAAAACAAAACACAACACCTTTTTTTATTTCTTAAATGGAACTAATCATCCACTCTTGACAGGCCAGGGGATTATTAGGTCTTTGTGAAATTCAGTCAAGTTATATGCCATAAAAACTTTTTGGCCTCCCTATGTCATCAGGTGAAGCAGATGCAGAACTGCTTTTAGCAACTGTACAACTGCACCACAACATCTGAAATCTAAGAAATATATTTCAGAGCCACTTGAAAGTTCTTCACTGTGCTGCTGAGTATCTTAAAAGTCTGGGAAATGAACCAGAATAAAGATATCACTGTACCAATTCACACTGTTCACAAAATAATTATTGAGCTATTTCCCCAAAATGCTGGGATTGATTTTCCTCCCCCCTTCTCCATTTTTACAGCAGTGATGAATATAAATAAGTCGCAAGAAAATTACTTCTTCACTGTTTCACAATGCTTCTCTTATCTAGCAGGCACAGCTGCCACATACCCAAATGCCTTTATTTATGTTGTCTATGGATGGAAATATTAAAGCTTATGTCTTTTAATGGAAAAATACTTACTATCAAAGTACGTAGTAAATTCTAGCAAATCTACTAATTTTTTGTCCTGTAAGAGGTAATGATTGATTATTTTATCCAGTCCACCGAAATGTCTTCTTTTTTTCTTTCTCTCCCTTGCTCATACTGATGACTGTCACTGGACTAACTGGCAGATGTATAGTTTAAAACATATGCATACATGAAAAGTTCACCTTGTTTTCTGATCCCTTTGTCACCGTTTCTGCACTTCTAAGAAACCCTGGAATATTTTAACATATAAGGAAAAGTGTCTAGAGTTATGCCTTGTAAAAACTAGTCAATTAAAGCCTCTAAGAAAACAAAATATCATTTTTCAGCAAAAAATTATTCAAGAAAAATAGAAATTTCGGACACAAATGTATTGGGAAAATGTATTTATATTGAAATTAATAGAATCAGTTAAATGACAGTCTATTTATTATTTTAATTTTGTAATATTATATATGAGTTTGCAGTGATTATCTGTGCCTAAAGTATATTATATTCATGTTCTTTTCAGTAGTTCTCTTAATCTCTATCTGAAATTAATAGAGAAATTATTTTTCAGAATTAAAAATAATTGCTAGTTATGAATTTAAATTTTTGTGTGAGAAAAGCTTTTATTAGAGTTTTAACAAGATATTGAAGATCATTCGGCAATGTGAGGGGTTTCGGATAGACAGTACCAACCTTATACACTGCAGGAAAGAATGAATTCTTATTATGGTTGCAAATTTTAAGGTTACATTTGGTTCCAGTCAACAAGTCCTCCATTACCATCACACTGTTTCAAAATCTACAAAGCTCAATGCAAATCATTGGGAGTTTTGTATCGCTAGAAGTGATACAAAACTATCATTCTGTGTTTACACATCTGGAAGCTAGAAAACTCTTCTGTAAATATATTTTGTGACATCCTTTAATACTACTTTTTTATAATTCATTGGGAAAAAATCTTAACTACTTCATCCAAAAAAACCTCTCTTCTGGATGAAATAATATACAATATCTGGCTTATGATTAACGTTCAAAGCTATTTGTTTACATTATCATTTACAAAGACAATTCATACTATCTTTGAAGAAGTCTGTCAGTAAAGATCCATAATACATGATTTGTATATTGACCTCATGATTAAAATAACCAAAAAAAAATCCATAACTACAGCAAGCAAACAGAGACAGCATATGTCAAATGTGTTTGTTCTGTTTTCTGCACCACAAAAGAGTGAAATTTGTCACCTGTTTGATAATATTTAATTACTTACTCATTTTTTGTAGTAATCTGGTAAATATTTATGTTAGAGAAAATTAGAGAGGTTGCATCTTGCCTTTGGAGCCAGCTGTCTGTGATGATCCTTACTTCCTGTAAGAGTACACTCCAATTTCTTACACTGGTCACTGGGAAATTGCCTTTATTATAAGGAGTTAAAGTGTTTTTAAAAAATAATATGTCCTCTATCCTGAAGTTTAAATTGTTTCATGTTAAGGCTGTCAAAATTAATGAAAGAAATTATGACCAACATTATATATATTAAGGTTAATTTATTTGTTCTTACTTTATATATCTAAACTAGAGACATTAAAACAATTAAAAGATCATATTGTAAGAAGATGGAAAAGCTCAACTATATTGAAAAGATGGCCTTATTTTGTCAGAAGAACTGGAAAAAAACATACAAAATATGTTTGCTGGGCATGTTGTATCTGTTACTTCAATGTAGGAGTATTTTTTCAGTGAAAAGCCTTTTGATGAAGAGGACAACTGATCAGGCCCACATGATAACTCATAAGGTGTGTTAAACCTTCAAAGTGTTCTAAAAATACAAAACAGAAATTACACACTATTAAGCTCGTTTTAAAATGAAGTTGTTTGTTTCCAACATATATATTAAAAAGGAAGTTCTCCCACGCTCTTGTTGAAAATGTTTCCTTGTTTCTTAATTTGTAACTACAAAGTTAGCCAAAGTAATCACAGTTACCCACAACTCTGTAACATTTTAAGTAATACTTTATAATTTCTCCAATATACAAAACACACATCAGGCCATAATTTATACAGACTCACATGTCACAAATCATTTTACCTTCTTCCCATATATTAAAAGAATTAACTTTCAGTCGGATAGGTAAACTTTGTTCTGTATATATGAATTCTCCAAGCTTCAGAAGAAAAAGGAAATTGTACTGATGTCACGCTGCTTCTGTCAAGATCCCATATGGTCTCTGCATGTTCAGGAGCTCGGTAGTGGGGGCACCATGCCAAAGTATTCCTGAAGTTGCAGGATGTAAAACCTCTGAGATGGAGCAAGACATGAGAAAGGTCTGTCTGACCATTCAATTTAGCTTATACCCAACGCACATCCTTCTTTATGATGTATGTTCTATTACTTCATACAGCCCAGTTTGGAAACACAAAGCTAAGAGGCTTATAGGCCTTCTCTTGGGAAAATACTTAGCAGCTCATTTTAAAAAAACATTTCTATCTTTATTGCGTGATTAGATACTGTTTTATCAATCAAAGATTATTAGCTGTTACACATGAATAAGAAAAAAAGCCTTTTATTCTGATATAAATCTCTTTGACTCAAGATCATCTGGTCACTTTTTAAAAAAATGTTTTCTGCATTAAAGACAAAGCAATTAATAAACTAGCCTCTTTTTTATGAGATAATGTAAAATATAAGGGAAGTTTTCTAACCATTTCAATATTTGATATTATGAACCTCTTCAAAATGTCAATTTCAATGCCAATTTTGATCACTATATATTTATCGATGGTAATATCATGACCTTTCTTGCAGCTTTCAAATAATCCACAAAATGAATGATTTTCAGTCAGTTTTGATCCATGTGATACAAATATACAGAAACAGCAGTAAATTAAGCTCATTCTTCCCCCTAAGCATTTCAGATGACCTGTAGTGAAACTACGTATAGCATGGGCTTTTTTTCTTTAAAGTATGTTTAAACCTTATGTATTCAGCTGTGTTATGTCCAAAAATCAATCACAGGTGTAAAACTTCTCTGTTGATTAAACTACTGACATTTTGCCTAAGCCTTTTGCCTAATTCTTTATGAATTTTCTTGGGATTATTTTTGACTATTTTTTTGAGTTAGATTTCACATTTTTTTATTTAATTATTGCTGAAGCTGAACGAAAAACATAAATTCATCAGGAGGATGAGACAGGAGAAAGCTCGTTTGACTTTTGTTTCTATCCCAAGTTCCAAAAAAAAAAAAAAGTATTCCTAGCTGAACTGCTTTTTAAACTTTCCTAGGGATCTGTTTCTTTCAACAGAAAGGAAATGAAAGCTTTGGCTTCTTGTATGTCTATTTGAAATGGTCCTTTTAACTTTATCTTTCTATAGGCAAAAAGAGTAATTGAAAAGAACTGTACAGAGATGAAACCATCATTCTGTTTTTTACCAAAAGGAAAAAAAATACAAACAAAAAAAGGACATTCATTATATCTTAATAGTGCTTTTCCCTCTACAGATTCTAGTTCTGTGAAGTCACAGAAGAAGATGAGGTTGGCTGCCATTCCCTGCTAGCCACTCCTAGAATAAGTTAGGCTGAAGGGAATCTCTTGAAACCTCCTAGTCAACCGCTTGCCTCTCAGCAGAGCAGCTCACCACCTAGGCAGTCCTCAGCCTGCACGGTTGCATTGGGTTGTTTGATCCCAGGTACAAGATTTTCCATTTGTCTTTTTCAAAATTTCTGAAATTCCTTGTATCCAATTGTCTTAACTTGATGAGATCCCTCTGAGATCTCCCCAGTGGGGTGGGACTAGACTACTTCACATCCAAGACATTGATGAATAGGTTCAACAGCATCGGCCGCATTATTAACATTGGTGTCCATCCAGTTAAACGTTAACTAAAGGCTGCAAGGGGAGGTCATTCTGAATGGCTAATTAAGGTGAAAATAAACAATATCCCCTGCTCTTCTCTTGTCCCCAGAGCTATTAATTTCACCATAAAAGGCCATAAGGGCAGTCAAGCATCATTTGCCCTTGGTAAAGACCAAGTTGTCTGTTCCCAATCACCTTTCTTTTCTGTATGTGTCGAGAAATTACTTTCAGGATTTGCTTTGTAGTTTTCCTGAGTACTGATGTTAGACTGACCAGTATGTAGTTACCCAGATACTTCTCCTTTCTTTTTTTCTGAAGATGAGCACAGCTAACATTTGCCTTTTTACCATTCAATGTTTGCATAACACTTTAAAGATGTTAGCAGGCATCATCTCAACACCAGCTAGCTCCTTCAGAATCCTTGGAGAAGGCTTTCTGGCTGCTCACATTGACTTAAATTTATTTAAATGACACCTTTACTGTGAGTAGCACTTCCCCGGAACCTGCCATTAGGTGCAAAGCGTTGGGATGCTGGAGAGTAGATTTTGCCAGGCCAATGGATAGGAGGCAAAAAACTCCTCTGTCTCTACCTCACTTCTTTTGCACTGCCTATAATTTCCCTGAACAAGCCAAAATGCATTGTTCTGGAGCTTAGAGACTTTATTGTTCTATTGTTTTCCTTGTTCCTCTCAGGATCTGAAACAGTACTGTTTCAGAGACAACCCAGTCAGGGTTGGCAATAACTATCACATCCTTGATTACATCTTCCTTATTTATATGTAGCAGCAGAGTACCTCTTCTAGTTGTTCCATCCAGTACTTATGTCAAAAAATTGTCCCCACTGAATTTCAGAAATCTGCGGGATTGCTTGCACCCTGCTGCATTACTGACCGCTCCTGCTTCAACCTCCTAAAGGAAGAAAAAAAAAGAGTCATAACTCACCAATGTTCATCTTAGTATTAGCATAACATTCAAAGCAAAAACCCAAGCAAATCTGATGTGTGTCCAATGCACATTTTCAACATTCTTATCAGTGAAAAGCCCAGGGTATTTAGAACAAAACAGCTGAAACTTCCTTTATGTACCTTCGCATTTTCTGCTTCAGTATAACTGTTAGCAACAACAGCAGGAGAAACTCAGACAGCTATGTCTAAACTTTTGTGTGGCAGTGCCATCCATGCA
The DNA here is from genome assembly GCF_000703405.1 of Apaloderma vittatum. Taxonomy (NCBI): domain Eukaryota; kingdom Metazoa; phylum Chordata; class Aves; order Trogoniformes; family Trogonidae; genus Apaloderma; species Apaloderma vittatum. The sequence continues at coordinate 10,803 of NW_009732388.1, read as the reverse complement.
GAGTACTTTGAGGTCTCAGTCCTAAAAGGATATAAAAGGGGATATCTTAAAGCAGGCAGTGTCTGTTTTCTTCCCTGCATTCCAGTTTTCTTCATTGGAAATAATATCTGGAAGGAATAGCAACCTGACCTTCCTCACATTATTGTAATTAAGAGGTGACTGGGACAGATACAAAGAAAAGGGATCTGGCAGCCTTTTCAGTACAGCTTTAGTATTCTTGGCAGTGTACTATAAATGTCTGAAAAAAATGGCCCTCCTTGAAAAGCTCTATGAATTACAGGGGAAAACAAACACAGACACAAACACCCACCCCCTCTTAAAGGAAAAGAAAAAAAATAGGGGCAAGAAAATAGCTTGATTTCCCACTTTGTGAAGATGGAACTGTGAAAAATAACTTAGTATTGCACTATTTGTCTGAAACAAAAAATAAACATAGGACTAAATGTTTTCCAATTTGAGGTTCTCTCTTACAGAAGGTGTTTAGCTATGGCTCCAGGAAACACGAATAGGCATTTGCCTATCCTCTTCAATGCAAACTAGTAGATTACATGAATATCAATAAACTACACTTTTATTTTCAGTATTGATTAAAATATTTAAAATAGACATGTAAAAATATTTATATTTAGTCTTTTGCAAGTACAAGTAAAAAAACATTAACAACAGTTTTTCTTTTTCCCAAAAGACCTTTCAGAGTACAAACATATTCTTTCTCTTTGGAATTTGTCATAAAAACGAGTTTAACTGTACTTTCACAATTTCCTTTTAATTTTGCTTTTAAGTGTTTCTTATTCTCAGCTTTTGTATATTTCTAACGTTTTTTCCCAAATAATTTTTTTTCAGTAATTTAATTCTTTCCAAAAGAAGTAAAGCAAATTTAAAGAAAGAAGCATTTCCAACAGAAGAAATTAATCAATAGAAATTGCATGCAGGTAGCTGCCAAAATATGAAGTTAGAACTCCATATGGATGTAAAATTATCATATATTCGTATGGCTCCTTTGGAACAAAAAATTTTGTTTAATGGAAATTTTTTCTACTGAACAATATTAATAGTATTCCATTCTTTGAAAGGGGAGGAAAAAAAACAAACCCAAAACAACCAAGTTAATTTTCTTTCTCTGAGCCCCACCTCTGTCTAGTGACATAGGTGTCAAAGAATTAATACGCATGAAAATGCCTTTGGTAAAGACCATTGTCCATGTGTGTGACCTTACCTATATATTGAAACTATTAAAACAGCCATATTGAGTGGATCATCTACTGAGTCTAGTCTGATGTAAAATCTTTGAGTAATAAAATTGCTGTGACTTATCTCTGATTAAGAAAAACAGTTTGCTATCATGTAATCAATGAAAAAAGAGAAATGTTCTTGGTTTTAGTACATTTTCCAGACAAAACTCTCCAACAAAAAGAGTGCAATAGCTTAAGGTAGAAATACTGGTAATGGCTGTTACTCTTCCCATTTATGTACAATCTTACAACATCTGAAGCTAGTATTACATTTATAATGAATTCATATATACTAAATTGTGGAAATTCAGAATTGGAGTGCCTGAGTGATATACAAAACCAATATTCTTCCAGGGAGAAGAAAAGCAAACATTTATGGTATAGATCATGTTGATATTTTTTAAAGACAAATATTTCCCCTATCTTTTCTTTCTATGATGTAGTTCCAGAAATAATGGAGTTCAGCTTGATTCAAAAGGTAAGGTTCTTTCGTCCAGGAGGAAAGCTGAGATAGAAGCTGTGCCATCTTGAGACAATGCTTAGAGAGTTGTGACAATATAACAGCTAACAAAAGAGTTTTTCTCATTTTCCTGTGTTGAAGGCAAGGATACACACCTGTGTCTCTTGGCAGAGATTAGCAAAGTAATTTTTGCTAACTGTGAAGATGAGCATGCTTTAATTTCTTTAATTTTGTAGTAGAAATCTAGACAGAAGAGAAAGTTTTGATAGAAGCTTTAAATGAGTAGCATGAGAGAGAAGGTTTATTTTGATATTTAAGATAATGTATTTTTCTTGTTTCAGTATTAAATGCAAGCAGTTCTTTTTGTAACATGACAATTACCACGTTATATAGAGTAAAATCTAAATTTATGAACACCACTTTAGCAATAATTGCTGTTCACAAAGATACATGCTCATTCCTGACACACATGCATACTGTGTAGGAAGCCAGACAGTAAATGGGACTAATATCAGCACAGAAAGGCTTTTAACTGTAGTCAACTAGACTCCATTTTGCTCAGGCTTAGAGTATGTACATGGACAGATGCACCAGATTACCTAATGATTTACTATGTATTCATGCTTCAGAACCTTACAAAAATTCGAAACCTTGGAAACAGTCTTCAGAATGACTGTTCTGTTTCACCAAGCAAAATTAATCCGAGTTTTTAGAGTGGCAAACTGTAAAAACCAGTTCTATGTAATTTCATTGTAACCATGTTGTTTGCTTACATTATAACATATTTCAGTGTACCAAATAGATCTTATCATAGTTTCTTCATTCAGATCACAAAGCTATTTGGTAAATCTCTTCCTTCTTTGCACAGACTATTAATTCTCCTGTTTTTCATTGTAGTGACCATCTGTCCCTTACTTTACAACTGCCTAGTCTTCCTGTAAAAAAGTTAAGATTGCTTACATAGAAAAATAACAGAAATGTATTCAAAATATCCATCTAATGTTAGCTGTTGGCCACTGTAGTTAAGCAGCTGGAAATAAGCAATAGACTCAGTCATATTCAGTCTGAGCCAAAGTCTTTGAGTCAACGTAAGGATTCTCATTAATTTTAGTTGGCTTTTCAGTTCTGTGTTCCATATGTACGTCAGGTTGAAAACTAAGAGTATTCTGTGAATATATATTTGCTTTGTTTAACTGGTATTAAAATTTTACGTAGTTTCTGAACTTTCATATATAAGTGTGTATGAATTATAAGCTTTCATTGAAGGTTGAATTAGGAAATTAGAAATAAAATAATTCATGGTACTGGTCATGAAATTTTCAAGGAAGAAGCACATAAAGACTACAAAATAATCAGAATACTGCAGATGAAAACCAAAAGAGAATGGATATTAATGAAGCAAATACTGAATATGCTAGGTCCAGGTGTAGAATGGCTCATTTTCCAGTGTTGGCTGCTGAAGTGAAAATGTAAGTTTGAGTAGTTTATTTTAACCCTCAAACATACATGTTTATATGGACTACATATATCTATATGTCTATGTATGTGTATATATGTGTATATATATAAGGACTACATATACATACACATATATATTTTGTATTTATTTATTGCTTTGCAATAATTCTAGTTTTTCAAAACTGTGTATTCAGTGTGGATAACTAGAAATACAAAAAATATCCTGGGGAATGTTAAATGACAATATCAAGCTAATTTTCATGAGAAATCATTTTTCTTTTTTGTTTGAAAAACTTTGCTCTCCATTCTCCAGATATGGTAGAAAGCAAATAAGAAAGAGGAAAGTGGTGTATTAACCCAGTAAGCCACCTAGAGCTCTAGATAAGTATGTTCAGGATCACACACAAAAAAGGATATTTCCTTCCTATTGTTACTATAAATCAGATGTTTAAAGTTGATTGAACAGAATTATTTCTATCAGTTCCATCTTTCCATTTCTGCATGCAGTGCTCTTATCCTGAGAAAGATAACAGAAGCCCGCAGGGCACGGCGCTGCAGTTTGCGCAGGAGGCTGCTGTAGCTCTGCCAGTTCAACCAGGGAGCTGTGGTCTCCAGCGGGCAGAGAGCCAGGGCTTCTCTAAGCTCTGCACGCACCACGGCTGAAGCAGCCACCCAGAGAGAGCTCTGGTGGGAACATGCAGCCGTCCCGGTGTGCCCTGCCAGCAGCAGTGAGCACACCTGCAGGAGATGTGCTCAGGCAGAGGAGCGCCTCTGCTTGGTGATGGAGCTCCAACAGGAGGTGAGTAGGTTGAGGAGTGTGAGGGAGAGACAGACTGCGGGAATCACGTCCTGCCTTCCCTGGGACAGGTCCAGCAGGCAAACAGGGCACGTGATACAGGAGATTCTCTGTCCTCTCTCTACCTGGCTGAGCACAGTGACTCCAGGAAAAGGGGCAATTGCAGTGAGTTCCTGCCCAGTGTAACAGATGTATCTCCTCTGCAACTGTTCCACCTTCCCAGGTGTCCTTGAATAACAGGTGTGAGGCTCTGCAAGTGGAGCTGAATAATAATAGGTATGATGGTTTATCTAGCTTGGAGACATTGCTGAAGTTAAGTTGGCCTATGCTCTGCCTCAAAACTGCTTCTACAGAGAAAAACGATGGGCTGCTGTCACCTCTGAAGAGAACGGCAGGCCCAATATGCAGGCCAGATCCTCTTCTTAGGAAGATCTACTGCCTCTATGGGGTCCAGGTTAAAGATGTGAAGAATGAACAGCCTTGGAAATGAGTGGCTGGAAAGCTGCCCAGCAGAAAAGGGCTTGAGGGTGATGAACAACAGCCACTTGAACATGAGCCGGAAGTGTGCCCAGGAGGCCAAGAAGGCCAATTACATCCTGGTCTATATCAGAAATAGTGTGGCCAGCAGGACCAGGAAGTGATTATCCCCCTGTACTTGGCACTGTTGAGGCCACACCTTGAATCCTGTGCTCAGTTTTGGACCCCTTGCTACAAGAAAGATATAGAGGTGCTGGACTCTGTCCAAAGAATAGCAATGAAGCTGGTGTAGGGTCTAGACCACAAGCCTTAAGAGGAGCAGCAGAGTGAACTGGGCTTGTTTAGCCTGAAGGAAAGGAGGCTGAGGGAAGACCTTATAGTCCTCTACAACTACCAAGAGGTTGTAGTGAAATGGGGCTTGGTCTCTTCTCCCAAATAACAAGAGACAGGACAAAAGGAAATGGCATCAGGTTGCACTAGAAGTTTAGATGGAGTATTAGGAAATATTTCTTCACTGAAAGGTTTGTCAAGCATTGAAACAGGCTGCCCAGGGAAGTGATTGAGTCACTATCCCTGGAGGTAGATAAGGTACTTAGGGACGTGATTTAGTGCTGGTCTTATCAGTGCTTGGTTAACAGTTGGACTTGATGATCTCAAAGGTCTTTTCTAACCTAAATATTTCTATGATTCTAACAATAATAATATCTAAAATATGCTGAGAGTAAAATAATATAGGTGCATTAGCAACATTAATATTTTAATGCATATTTGCACATGGGAATTCCTTTGAAAACAATAATAATAATATTTTAAAAAGAAATAAGTTTATACTAGTTGGTAATAACAATTTAAAACACCATATAGGTAAAGGAAGAGAGGGGAAAAAACATGCCGTCAAAAGATTTCAGTTCACATACATATTGTAGCTGCCATCTCATATAGAAAATTTGATTTTCAGATTTGTGTATTAATTTCTGCACGGTTTTGTGATTTATGTAGTCTTCTTGAATACAATATAGCTGTTACTGAGTATGGGGAAACTAATATTCTCAGTGTAATTGAGTTTCCAGATTTATCTGGTATCTTGTTTCATGACCAAACCAGTAGTTTTACTTAAAGAACTTCAATCTTCAGCTATTTTTCATCACCAATTAATTTTCTCTGCACAGCTATGAAGAAAATGTCATGGTGACAAACACTCTCAGCACTTCACAGCTGCGTGGTATCATCAAGACAGTTCTATCATTTTGCAAAATTACGTAACTGGTAGAATTATACCATCCTGAGCACAAGATACAGAAGTAGAAACAGCAAGAGGCATGAATTCACTTGGGTGGTGTGAGCAATGAGAATCCCTGAAAAGAAGAATATAGGTAAACCCTTGTACTAGGTAATTGGAAGGGACTTCTTAGTCACTGATTCACAGCATCTAATAAGCATGACTTCAGTTTTATACCCTAATCGACACCTAGTGTTATAACCGGCCAGTTTCCAATCTCCAGACTGGAAGTTAAGTAATCTACTTACTGGCAAAAGCATCAGAAAGTGGGCTGCCATGGAGTAAGTTCATACAGTGTAGTGTTCCCTGCACTGTTAATCAAAGTGATTGGCACCTGGATTTGAGCCCTCAGGTTAATCCAGCTCACTAAGCCATTATGTTATCAATCTTTCTCCACACTCCTGTATATTTATTGTATTTTTAATAGACATGCACCACTTTAAACATCTGTTACAACCTCTGAAATTTAAAAGTAAAGAACAGTGTGGTAATTCCTGCATTAGCAGTGTTAGATATTCTTTACACATTTGTGTCCAAATTGCTATTGGAGTCAGCAAAGAGCTGACTTCAGGCATAAGCAAAGTAGTTCCCTGGAGTGTCACATTGATGAGAGTGGTGAAATCATGGCTTAATGTGAGTGGGAAAAGAAGAATCCTCCAGGTTTCAGGGCAGCAGCCCCTGCTCTGTGCACAGCTTGTGCTGGTTCTACTTAAGTAGAAGAACAGGTTTTCCAGACACTAGTCTTAGGGAGATGAAGCCAGGCAAACTCTTTTCAGTCAGGAGGAAAACCATGGCTCTGTTGCTGGCATCCACTTCCATTTGGCCACTGCTTCTGCTCTTGGACCGCTTCCACTAAGAGACGCAGTACAGGCAGTGAACTGCGCAAGTATTGGGAAAGGGGTTATAGTGATGGGGAAGGTGTTCTGAAGCTGAATAGTCTTCATCGCTTTCCCAGACCCTCAACAGAAACATTTGGGAGAGAGAGAGATATATTTTCAGTACTTGGAAGGGACATCAGTCCAGTACACCACGGACCCCCATGAGGTGCGCAGCCATGCCTTCCCAAGAACACTATTTGTTCCCCATTTTTCCAACCCTGACTCAAAATGTGTTCCCTAGTGAGATGTCTGTCATGTTTATATATTGTTGTCAAACAACCTGAGGTCACTTTTCAAGTATTGTCTTTGAAGTTTCAAAGGCCTGATTTTTTCCATTCTTTTTCAGGTGGACTAGTGAATCGCCTCATAAATTGTCTCTTCAGTTTCGGCATGCCCAAGCTTAAAGTCCAGCAAGCTCTTCAGGAAAATGAAATTCTCAATCCCTTTGGTGATGTCTTATCTGACATGCAGCCTATCCATAGTAAGTAATTTGCTTTGTTAGTTTTGCTTTTTTATTTTTGGAGGTTAATTTCAAACTGTAAACACATATAGCTATTTCTAGTGACATTTCCTCATCAAAAGAATTTTATGTGTTCATTAAAAGGTCTTCATTTTATTTATGAGAAAATAAAATGTGCCAATATATGTTGCTTTCTACTCAGGTACTGATAAAATCAGGCTTTTTCCTCTTTGTTAGATTTTAATCTCTAAAATTTGTAGGAAGCAGTAGAAATTTCATTAAGTAAATAAATTATCCTAATTTCCTTAGTGATTCAGGATTATTAGTTACATGCATTTATGCCTATATATCTACATTTTTTTATCCCTTCTGTTTTAAAACTGCATCCTAAAATAGAATTTAGGTTTGTCGTTCTTTATGAAAGAACTGAAACTCAGTCAAAATATTGTAGTGACAGGAAATTTTGTATTGCACTCAGCAAATGTTAAGAATATCTCAATTTATTTATAACTACACTTCCTGAATTATGGAAAAAAAACAACAAAACACCCTCTTGCTGTAGTGTGTTGAAACAGTCATTGCATTCCCTTTTTTAAGTAAGGAAATCACTTATTTTCTTTCCTTTCTTTCAGGACACAGTATTAATGAAAAAGTTGTCCTAAACCTGTATGACCACTTTGCATCTTTTTTCCTAAAATTAAAAAAAAATGATTTGATTGCTTTATCGGATAGGTAATGTTGTCCTTTGACATAATGAAATATTTTCTTCAATGTTATCAGACACAACTGAATCCCATGGAAATAGGTGCATCATAGAATCATAGAATCATAAAGGTTGGAAAGGACCTTTAAAATCGTCAAGTCCAACCTGCAGTTGACCCTAACACTAAACTATCTCTTGAAGTGACACATTCAACCATTTTTTAAGCACGTCCAGGGTTGGTGACTTCACTACCTCCTTTGGCAACATATTCCAATGTTTCACCACCCTTTTGGTGAAGGTTTTCCTAATATCCAATATCATTCTTCGATGAATTAACTGTCATTTCAATAGCATGCATTAGCAGTTCCAAAATGCCTATTTTTCTGCAGGAAGAGCAAATATTCTTCTATGCACATAAAGAAAGGGAAACATGCTAAAATGCAATTCAGACACCAAAGACAAAACGCTTCAGTGGAGTATGTCGCACTTACAGACAAAAAGTTAAGACAATTGATAAGTTCAGTTAAAGTTACAGGTAAGTTAGATCCTCTGGAATAAATCATTTATTCTAGAACTAAATTTCACCTCTTTGATTCAGCTCTGATGGCTTCTACTGTATGATAATTTCAAGAATAAGTTTTTTAATGTACTGAAAGCATCTGGAGAACATAGTTACCTCGCGCAGAGTCAGCTCATGCTGAATTTCCACAGGTGGCTATTTCTTTCATTTATCTGGAATGGAAACATAATTATATAAGGAAAAAGTATTCTACTTAGTGCTCTGAAATAAGTATCAGCATAGTTTATTATTTGTTATTTTTCCAAAATAACACCGAAAACACTTATGTTCAAGAGGAAAAAAGAGTCTTGTGCTGCTATTATTAAAGTGCATGACCAGCTTTCCATGACTGACAAATCTGGTATTTCTCCTTTAAATTACAGGCATTTTTTGTTATCATTGTGGACTATGATGAAGTGAAATGAACATTGTTCTACATGCCTTAAAAATAAAAAGTTTGCAATCTACCAAAATACTACCTGTCATCTATTTTACTTATTAGACCCTTCAGCTATCCATTTTTCTTAAAAATGTGACCTTCCTTTTACCCCAGCTCTCTGCAACTGTTTGGAAAAATCAATGGCAAGTTTACAATAACCAGCATGAAGCTTTGCACACTGTGGAGAAGAAAACATTTTGATAAGCAAATGGATTTCAATGTCAGCCTTCTAAGCAGTTGTTACAGACAAACGACTTGAAAGATTATTGAAAATATACTGTCTTTTTAGAAACATACTTTGCTCTCCATGCAAGGCACAGGAAATTGAATCAGCTGCAGTACTGAACTGGCTTCACTGTCATTGCAATATGAGACCCTGTAGTAGAATGAAATCAGTGTCCAACTGTCCAAAGTGTCTAGACCTTGCTGAACTTTTCAGCCAAAACAATTATATTTCTCCTTTCCTATTTTATTCTGTATTTTCCAGAGTAAAACTTTGTGACCTTTTCTGTCAGAGCAATCCATTGAAAATGGCAATATGAAAAGTGCTTGGCCAATACAGAACCTTCAGACCAAAGCTATAATAAATGGTGTCCTTTTCTTCTTGTTTCCTAAGTCAAATCTCTGCATTATTAGTTTCAGCCTAGTGAAACAAAAATTTAATCAATGATCAAGGGCTAGTGAGATAAATGTCAGGAAAGTACAAATATTGTATTATTGCTCTATTAGCTTAATGCCTTTGAATTCTGTTTGAATGCTGTATGGCAATTCAAAAGCTATCATTGCAAGTTTTACTTACATCAGTTTTGATTACTTCTAGTGATGGAGGATATACCAGGTGGAAGCAGCTGCAAAGAGTAAAGTCAGTAATTAACTGGATGTATTTTAAAGCAGAAATCTTTCACTGTATTAAATTCAAAAGCTGTAGGGGCTGCTGGTGTGGGTTTCATAAGGAACAGCAAATACACAGCTGAAATCACTTTGATCAGGTGTCAAAATGTAACTACCAAACATACAGACACAAATCTAGTAAGATTGCGTGCAGCAACAAATGGAGATGCAGTACAGACATGTTTCTCCTGCATCATTCCCGATTCAGTTTGCCTACTGTTAAAGGCAATAGTTTTGGTGTGAGAATCACAGAATCACAGAATCACAGAATGTTAGGGACTGGAAGGGACCTCAAAAGATCATCTAGTCCAATCTCCCCGCTGGAGCAGGAACACCTAGACGATGTTACACAGGAAGGCATCCAGGCGGCCTTTGAATGTCTCCAGAGAAGGAGAGTTTTGAATGTCTCCAGAGAAGAAGAACAGCTAAACTTGTGAAGTCTGTCTAGCCATTTGGTAAACTAGTGGGATGTCAGTCCCACAAATTCATATTGCAAGGGCCCTTTTCTTCCAAGACAGTTTTGTTTGATGAGGATCAGCTGTTACCTCTGATAACACTAAGTTAAATTCTCAGGCTCGTTCTTTTTCTCTCTTTTTTTTTCCTTGAGGCTTGAGTCCCACTACCAGTCTTCTCTAGCTCCTCCTATTGTTTAAATAATATGAATTCCCTCTGCATCTTGGCATTCAGGATTTTTTTAAATAATCACAGAATCACAGAATGTTAGGGGTTGGAAGGGACCTCTGGAGATCATCCAGTCTAACCACCCTTCCAGAGCAGGTTCACCTAGAGCAGGTTGCACAAGAAGGTGTTCAGGCAGGTTTTGAATGTCTTCAGAGATGAAGACTCCACCACCTCTCTGGGCAGCCTGTTCCAGAGCTCTGCCACCTTCAAGGTGAGGTTCCTCCTCATGTTTAAATGGAACTTCCTATGTTCAAGTTTCTGCCCCCTCCCCTGTCATGGGAACCCACAAAAAACAGTCTAGCCTCATCCTCAGGTGAACGATCTGCTCAGCCTGGTGGCTAAACTGAAGGATGAAGTAGAAAGGCTGAGGAGTATTCAGGGAGTCTGAGAGAGAGATAGATTGGTGGAGTCAATTCCTGAATGTCGAGCAGGAAGCTCCAAAAAGAGTAGAATATCCCTCCCCCTCTGACCATCAGGCAAAAGGGGGGGA
>NW_009732387.1:0-50956 GCF_000703405.1 Apaloderma vittatum | reverse complement strand
CTTTCATTGACATGTCAAGTGCTGATAACCTGGAAGTGAGGCGGCGAGCTGTTTCATTATCCTTAGGTGGAAGAGCCCTGTGTCCTCAAAGTGACGAGTGACTTCTGGCAGGATTGCTTTGCGGGCTTCTGAAAACAAACCAAAAAAAAGCCACCAGCGGAGGTGTTTATGTTTACCACGGTATTCCTTAAATTACCTGCAGTATTTTCCTTGCAATTCTGTAATGAGAAATGGCAAAAAAAAAAAAAATCCGTCAACTTTTTGCTCCTTGAAGTGGTGATACGCATTTGATTCCTTTGTGGGTTGAGTGAAAGCAAGAGGTGTTTCTAAAAACTTTTAAATAAAACTCCAAAATCCAAATTATGGATTTATAAGTGGTTTCTCAAGCTGAAGTGTTATAGGTGTGAACCCGGTCATGCTACTTCTGTGAAACAGTGTTGTGTGGTTTTTTTCTGCCGGAGAAAAATACTCTTCTGTGCATTGTATATGGTTTGCTTAAGCTATGAGGATGTTCCACAGTATCTCTCGAAAGAGGAAAAGTACAAACCCCACCCTGAGAGGCCAAGCGAGAGCTGGAATGCATATTTCTGTTTGTGTGTTAGAGAAATGCTTGCAAAAGGGAGTACCCTGCGTTCAGAAGAGTGTCAGTTTTGTGTTATGAAGTACCTATGCCTTTTCCTTTTTATGTCTTGAACAGCTTAAAGCTAGAATGTGAAAAACTGGCCAGTGAGAAGACAGAGATGCAGCGACATTATGTCATGGTAAGCAAGCTGCATAACAAATTCAAAATGTCTATTAGCTTGGTACATTGAGACCGAAATACATTTGGATTGCTGGAGGCGAGCAGAAAGATTATAGTAGCACTGCTGTTGTTGAGGTTGCATCAGTGCTTCCATTATAAATCCTTGGTTTCAGGGGTTTATAACTTGTTTGCAGCAGTTAGTTTCTGCATGAAACCTGCTTTTTAACCTTTTAGGCAATTTGGACTATATCTTCCAAATGCTAGCAGATTACTTGTCAGCCCTTTAAAGCCGTGTACAAGTTCTGTAGTGTACCTGGGGATGTTTTCATTTTTGCTGGCTTTTCCCAGCAACCATATCTCTGTAAAATGGTTCAGGATAGCATTTTTTATTTCTGTGATGAGAGTAAGCCAGAAGTGTACATGTACGCATACAAACCCCAAACCCTACTTCCTAGAAGAACTGTTGCATCTGGGTGGCTGGTTCATTGTTTCACCAAATTCAGAATGGTGGGGATCTTGGCCCTGAAAGGGATTTCCTCAGTGGTTACGGTCCGCCTAGTTAAATAACGTGCATAGGAAGACATCTCTAACTACCTAATTGCATAATGGATCATGATCGCTGCAGAGGAGCTCTTGCTAGCTGTTCTGTTGTACATCAATGAAGGATTAGCCATTTTCCATATGTACATGGCAAATAATGCTCGTGTATTTGCTATAAGAATAAATAACCTTGAAAAATTCTTAGCCAAGAGCACAAGCAAATGTTAAGGCTCACAGTTGTCTCTTTCATGCCTGATATACCTAAATCTTGGAGACTGTTTGATACTAAGATTACACACCAAAACTGAGTTCCCTGCAATTCTTGGGCACAACAGGACATACTTAGATTAGTGTATCTGCTTTGGCTCTGAATTTCCATACTTTTATTTTTTGCATTCCTGAAATTTTATTGGAGCTTTTTTGTGTTTTTAATTTGAAATATTGAATAACTGGTCTGTTAGACATTGCTGATTTATATGTGTGTCTGGCTTCAAGCACTTCAGGCGTTTTTTTGGCATCTTTTGTGTGTGCTAGGAAATAAAATCTTGAGTATTTTTGTGTGGCTTTTTTTCTGCTTCTAATCTTTAGCTCTGGTTGTGATTACTTTTCATGATTTTTTTTTGTTGTCTGGTTTTTTTGCCTTGTTTTATGGCTGTTCTTTGTAAATTTGACAAGAAGCAATGTAGATAAAGAAAAAAAAAAAGAGGTTGCTGTGAAATGCTCTTTCAAATTCCAGAAGCTCTTCAAGGCCAATAAATGTTTTTAGGTCTGTATGTCTTTATACAGATGATGTTTGAGTCAAAGTGAATTTTGGAATAGTTTTCACAATTGCAAAATCTAATAGAATAATTTTCTTCTTTCTTAGTATTACGAGATGTCCTATGGCCTGAATATAGAGATGCATAAACAGGTAGGTAGATAATTCGCTTTCTGTGAGAATGCTCTGTGTAATTTCTCCTGTCAGTCTTAAAACAGATGGGTATTCTGTGTGACTTGTTTTAATTGCATGCTTGAGTGCACTGGAAATTTTTTTATACTTAACCTGGCCTTGGAACTTCCATCTTCTCTGTGGTATATATGGGCTCTGGGTAGGTTATGGTCTTGCCTTCCTGTTGGGCATTATTCACTTGATTTTCCACGTGCCATCTCCGTGTATGCAGGCGGTCTTGTACCCCACAGGGAGGGTGTATGTGAGTAGGGATGGGTATGTGAGTTGTACCATCAGTTCTGTCTGACCTAGAATCTCTTAAGGTTTGCTGTTTGGGATCATAGCTATATCACAAATGCATATTAGGTGTCAAGGGATTTGCATTTGCATATGGAAGAGCCTCTTCTCTTCGGTTCACCTGGATTGATTTAGGCTGAGGCTACAAAAGCAATTGATGCACGGCTATGTTTCTCCTTCTCTCAGGCTGCTTGCTTGGACCTTTGTCCAAAATCAGTGTCTTAGCATCTCAAACACGAAAGAGTAAATGTGCTTTCTGCCAGGATGTTAGCATGCTCAGTTTTGTGCCTTCAAGTCTAGCACTTAGGCCAAGATTAGCAGGAGATTAGTCAGATGGAGCATGGTAGTGTAAATCAGTTTCTTATTCGGTAATGTGTGTTTTTAACCTTCTCTAGAGGAGAATGAATTAAACATCTGACCTCTTTTCCTGTGAAGGAACTTTTTTTTATGGTGGAGTTTAATACTAACAATTCATTTTAGCAAATGGTTGAGCAATTCGGCAGCATTGCTGGGGAGTGTAAACTGCAGAAATAGAGAAATGGTTGGATAGGAGAAGAAAGACTGTCTGAAAATTGGTTTGTACGCATTTCTGTTCAAAGTTAGGGATTTGGAACTTCTCTGGGTTGTGGAAATAGGATTTCTTTATCTTGTTAAGAGCAGACATACAAGTCAAATGTTTTTTCATGTTATTTATTATTTATTATATTTTGTATTCCATTAGCATCCCAATGACACAGTACTGATTAGGGCTGCTTGTGCTAGATGGCATTCAAGTATGAAGACGGTGGGATTTCCTGCCTCAAAGCTTTTTGCGCCTGCAGCTCCAAACCTGTGGGACCTTGTACATACATCCTGTTTTACAGTCATATACCCCGACCTGTTCAATTCAGATGTCCTCTTCACAGGCACCATGAAGACTCAAGTGTGTTTAACAAATGGTTGAGAGGAAAAGGCTATGATTTGCAGCTGATCAGATTGTATATGTGTGGTGACTCTCTGGACCTGATTCAGGTCGCAGGTCCTGGTGAAAAGACTCGTCACTGACTCTAAAAAGCGTTGGGTCTGTTCGCAAATGAATAGCCAGATTGTTTCAGGACCCTTTAAAAAAAACCCCAAAAACAGCAAAACAAAAAGAACCCACCTCCCCCACCAGTCAGTAAAGTGATAGATAGGGCAGCAATTCACAAAGACCAGAGTCCTTACAGGCCACTTATTTAGCAAATTCTTGCAGGCATTTGAAAGCAAACATTGCAGTCAAATTTGTTTATATTTAGAGGTACCCTGTTTTTATAGCAAGTAGTTGTATGTAGGCTTACACTGACCCTACAAAATTCTGTGGGACAAAATCAGCTTGCAAGTGCAATGTGTAATTAATTTGTTTTAAGTGAAGGGGGAAAAAAACATAGCAAAAGCCCTTTTAACTTTTCATTTCTAAATGCTTTTCTTGAAACATTGTCGAGAATTATGGCAACCGAGTCATCAGTGATATTCCAGAGAAATTAAATACTCAATTACAACTAAGTGTGGAGATTACAAATGACTGAGTTTTAATTAAACACCTTTTCCCATTACTGTTCAGTCTGTTCAAGTTAGTAGTTTAAGTATCGTACTCTCATGCAAAATACTTAAATATTTTGTCAGATGTTGATTCAAATTAGCTACGGCTAAAAAACTTGCTCACTATCATTCTTAAATCCGGTATCAATTTCATGCATCTCATATCTCCTCTTCTGTTGCAACAGTGGGTTTTTTTTTTTTCCTTTCTCCTCTTGCTTCAGCAACTGTGAAGTATTTCCCACCTTGCTGTATGATCACAGCATTAGGATCCAATTTGGTATATCACACAGATAGCGTTGATTGCTTTACTTGATGTGTGCAAAGCTTTTATAGCCTTCCACCTTAAATTCACTTCACTTCCTCTCCCATCTTTGAATTTTACTCGTCTGAAATTGAGCGATTCACCCTTTTTTTTTCTCCTTCTCCCCCCAGCTTTCTAAATTCAATCATATCAAAAATCCTGAGGGCAGTTTATCACATTATGAAATACAGACAGCCCTGCAAACCACCTACTTATTATATTTTCTTTCTTTTTTTCACTTTAGCACGAAGGCATATCTGTCTTTATTTGTTTTTCTGGGCAGACAGCCTTGGTTCCTCTCAGATTCTTTTCCAGATGTACTTGCTGGATGCCCTTGTAATGGAAAGCAGGCAATAACACAGTGAAGTTGCCCTTCGGCGTAATTGGGCCTAGTTCTCAAGATCAGGTTAGGCTTATTCACTTATTAGATTTGCGTCTCAGAGGGTTCAAGAGCAGGACTCCCTGGAGTCCTTGGAAGTACCCTAGTAATTGGTGGCCCTGATATTTGAAACCTTTGTGTATTTTTCTGTTAAAGCTTCTGTTCTTCTTGGCTGCTTCCAGCCACAGAGTATTTATTTTTAGAGAAATTTTTCACTGGAACAGAAAATGATGGCTGTGATGGAGTCATGACTCTGTGACTTAGCAAATTGATAAAAGGATAAACGCGCAGTGAGCAGCAGCAGTGAGTGTGCCTGTGTGTCTGGTGGGGGGAGCAAGCGGGGGGAAGAGCATCTCTTTTCCCACCCCTCGTGTGATGCTCATCATCAGTCATCCTGTGTTGATTTTGATAGAAGACTATTAAAGTGAAACCTATGGGGAATTTGTCATTCTGAAAGGAAAGCTAATGTAATTAGTACCAATTAAAGTACATTTAGTAAATTGGATTTAATCTTAATTAAGCCTGCATAATGTTGCCAATTTTTAACAATTATGTTTGAGAACATAATTAATTTAAATTTTGGTAACTGAGTAAATAGCATTAGACTGGTAGAATTAGTCATTTGTGTTTTTTTTTTTTAAAGACGAGTGTGGGGTATGTTGTGACATGTGATGTTATAGCCTAAAATACTAAGTTATTTTTTGATATTCTGCACTAGGATCAATAGAGCTTCAAAGCAGACACACTGAAAAAAAAAATGGCATTGAGCTGGGTTTTTTTGGGTCACTATGTGAACAGATAACTTCCCTACGGTTTTAAATTTTAGTATTAGTGTAAGTATTAACATTTGTTTGCTCTGAATGTGCCCGTTTCTTAGTAAGTTGCTTTTTTAACATTTGTTTCTAAGAGTCTGGTAGTTCGTGAATGAATAGTTAACATACTGCTCTGTGTTTCTAATATACTCGTGCTACTTGGTGGTGGTCATTTGGTTTAATTTCTGAAATTAGGCTGTTTTAATGTTATGGTAAACAGTTTATTTAAATTGCTGTAATCAAACATGCTTACTGAACGTTTTAATTCAGAATCGTAATTATCACTTAAAATCAGTGTCTGTATTTGGCTACAGACAACAGATATTTGTGAATGGGACTGATGGAAAGCATAAATAGGATCCAGCATTCACTTGTAACTTTGATTATGTTTTTTGGAAGTGACAGTACATAAATTCCGAGTCACTCAATTTGGTTAGGTGTCCGTTTTTGAACTAATCTACATGCTAGGATGTTGGATTTCATCATTTTTAATAGAAAATTCTTGTCTTTTAAGAAGCAGGGTATTAAAAAAAATGAAATTACTTTTTTAAGATCAGAGTAAAAAAAAATCAGTCCAATCCATGTAAATTTTATTACAAGACTTCGGCAACAAGCATTTGAGTGCTGCTAAAATATTAATTGGATAGAAATGAAAGGGCTTTGCTAGCTGATAGGATATCATAATCATAGCTGCAGTAGTCGATGGTAAATGATGATAAATGGCATTAGGAACCTTTTAGCAAACTGTAATAACTACGAGGAGGGGAGCAGTATGGATTTGCATTATATCTGATACCCTCTAGTACCAAGTGGATTGCCAATACTGCTTGTTTAGCATTTTCTAAGGGCAATAGGATATTGATTTCTGACTTACAAGGAACGGCTCTATTTTCACCATTGAAAAGTATTGCAGGTTGTTAAGAAGAAATTGACTTGAAGAGGCCTGACTGCTGCCCATCATGGAGCAAATAAAGCAAAACTGCCGAAGCATGGTGGAGCAGCGAGATGGGGCCCTCAGCAATTTGTTGCTATTAATTTACCATGCTCGACAGCAAATCGATCGGCATCTACTTCATCTGCTAGAGAAAATGCTGTCCAGAGCAGATAAAAGGCCCTGCGTGGTAGAGGGAATAGACTGGATTGGCCAAACGGAGGCTGCAGTTAATGTGTAAATAAGTGAAATCAAGGCCAGTGTTGCCGAGAAAGCTGTTTTTAATTAGGCTAGGGCTTTATAGTGAACTATTTAAGAAAGTAGTATGGAGAGTAAGGGGAGATTTATTGCCAACCGAGTTAATATATGGGCTATACGACATCCTAGCCCTGAGTCTACTTGCTTCTTAAGCCTTAGTAAATTATTTTGGTAAAGGGGTGAAGATGGGAATCAATTTGTTTAATTTAGGGCAGAATTTTGACCGTTTTTCATCTTCATGGCCATAAAACACACATATCACAGAGAAATGGTTTGTATATGTGCTACCTGTGTAATGGAAAAATACTCTCTTTTTTTTTCTTTTTTTGTGACAATGGTCTGGACTTGGTGTGGACACATATGTGTGCATATGTGCAGATTTTCTTTTTTTACACATTCAGGAGTTGAGGGTGTATTTTCTTCCATTTTAAGAAAAGCTGGAGAGCCAGCTAAAATTATACCAACTGAATTTGTTCTCCATTGTAAACGGTAGGAAAGATTTAATAGAGATACAGGCAGTGGGTAGTCAGAACTGAACTGGAAAACTTTTCAAAATGAGAGAGATTAGAAGTGAAATTTTGAAGACTGCAGCTCACACAGGACTATTAAGGAGGAAGAGAAAAACAAGTGGCTTTTCCATCAAAGTTGCAAAATGTAAAAAATAGGCTGTCAAATCAGTTTGACAACTGAGGCTTGTTTGTCCCAGTTTTAGGTTATTTAGCCTGTGAAGCCAGCAGAAACACTTAGAAGCTTATGAAAAGTTAGAAAATGTGTTTCTCTGCAGTTAAACCTGAAACATTTTACTTGGTAACAACTGCTAAGTTCTGAAACGTGATTCTGTGCTTTCTTTTCTTCACCGTAGGGATGTTAGACAGCCGTTCAGTGGAGAGGTCCTGTTAATTACTGGGAAGTTTGTTGTTGCTGCTTCTCTGCCAGTTACTGTTGAAATAACCTTTCCCCCTGCAACTGCAGAATAACATGCCTGAGGACAAGAGCTTCCATTTCTTCCTGGTTTTGCCGTTCATAAGCAAAGGAAAGTGTCATTTTCCCCCACTTGTTGTGGCATTTCAGACAGATGCTTAAGACATGGGAAGCAGTGCAAAACATGCTGAGCAAACTTTTAAATTAAGACATATGCTCTATTTTTACTGGCAAAAGGCTGTGCTCCACAGTGCTTAAACATAAAAGCATTTTTCTTGCTTTGAAAGATGTTAATTGCTGTGATGCTGCCCCACTGACTGTGTTAGTTTATGGGCGCACTTGTAATTACAGGGGGGGCTCATGGTGACCCTGTGGTTAGGGTTGCCTAACACCTTCCCCTATGAAAAAAGAATCTTGTAAATTCTTCTTCTTCTTTTTTTTTTTTTAAATATACAAGAACCCCCCAGCACCTTTGCTGATTGCAGTAAGGGACGCTGTTCTGGTGAGAACCTACAGCTCCTTTTGGGCAGCGATGGGGGAAAGGGAAGACAAAGGAGAAGGAGAGGAGAGGGAAACCTCTGCAGCAGGCATATGGGGAGTGGAGGTCCTGCTCCCCCACCTCTGGCCATGCTGGTGGCTCTTTGGGTCAGCCAGCATGGTTGGAAATACAACTGCGGGATAAGGCTCCTACGGAAGGGTCAGAATTTACAGCCTGCCGGTGGAGGGAAGCTGTGTCACCATTTTGTTTGTGGTAACTTCTGTACCATTTTGTGTTGTGAGATTTGCCTTCCTTTAGGAGGTGAACAAAGAAATGCCGAGGCTATTCAGTACAGGGAAGAAACATTAATTGACAGACAGGTTTCAGAGTGAGGTATTGTTATGCTGGGATGCCCAAGCTTTACAGCATTTGTCTCCGTTTGATCTTGCCCCGTTATGTATGTGCATCATGGTGCAGGTTTTACTTATACACTTGAGGATCTCATTACCAGTTTTCCTAGAGAACCTCTTGCAGTGTGCAAGATAGACATTAGGAAAGTAGAATTAAGGCTACAGAGGCAATTGTAAATCTGGCTTGAAAAAGTTTGTCTGCTTGGCTCAGCAGCCGAAATAATTTTAGGCATAAGGAATGTGAAACAATTGCCATTGTAAGTTCCTCGAGGCAAGGATTCTGATTTGGGTTTATGTTACAAAAAAGTGAAGGGAGTGCTGACACAGATGGTCACAGCATATACCATGGACCCTGTGCATTAAAGCTAGGAAACAGATTTTATGGCTCTCAACACCGAGGCTGTCAATATTGAGAATTTGCAGTTATCAGTTTGGCCTTTTATGTTTGCTTTCTTTGATGAGAAGTTGTGACATACTATTTGTGGACCTAGCTGAGAACTAGGTTTATCACAGATGTGGGCCAGTTTGTAAACAGTGCGATTATAATTGTTTGAGAAATCACTTATTTTGCTCTCTACAGATTGGGCACATCTGTTGCCACTGACTTTCAGAAAACCTATTTAACCGTAAGACGCAGCAGGAGCAGAACAAAGATGATAATGTGAAACACAGGATGTGTAAACTGGTACTTGCATTAACTTACAGATGACAATATACTTGAAGCTGAGCCTATCTATATTAAAGAAATACTGTTCTATGAAAGGAATTGAATGTTTGAACTAAAAATTATTTTTTATTTTAAAACACAAAATTATTAAGTGATTTTAAAGATACCTATTTATCTCTCTGTTAATCTGTATATTTTTGCAGGTTTTATCTTGAATCAGGATGGTATTTTTACACTTCCAGTGGTACTTTGACGTACTAGTTCAGTAAATTTTTTCCTTTTCTATTGTTTATCTTAGTGGTGGCACAAACTCAGTAGTTCAGTGTAGTAGGAAGTGTTTTGACACAATGTCAAAAGCAGGTGTCTGTAACTGTTTTTCTTCTAATACTGTTTTAAAAATATAACTGAAATGTGTCACAGGTACTAAACAGAGCTCTAAATAGTGCTTTCTTGCGTGCATGGGTACGATTTAGGCATAAGGAGTCATTTTCCATAGGCCAGGACAGGTAGGTAATGCTCCGATATTGAACATTGTGGTGTTATGGCTAAGATGTTTAAATGTGCAAAAGTCAGGCATGTCAAAGTTATAGTCCCCACAGTAAACTTGAATTGGTCTCTTTATGGTTATGTATTTGTATGGTATGCTGTATGGCCAGCTCCAAACATTAAATCATGCCAACCTCCAGAAAATCATGAGATTGGCTTAAAATTGATCATGAGATAAAAATAATAAATTTGAACTTCTTTTTATTTCCGTTCTAATTTTAATGTGTTAAGCAGCATGAGCCAAGCACAGTTTAATTTTTCCTCCAGTATTCTTCCATAATAATTTTTTTGCAAGTAAGGAGTGAAACGTCCCAAGATTCGTGATAAAGACAAGGGAGATGGGTATGAGAGAGAGCTGGCAACTTTTGTTGTAATTTCCTGTTACCGGAAGATGTTGTGTAGTGTGCTTTCCTAAGAAAAAAATAATACCGATTAGAAAATATATACATATTCTTTCTGTAATTGCTGGTTAAGTTTTTGTGGATTAGACATCATAAAACGGCACAAATAGGCTGGTGGCAATTCTTTCTGTGTTAAAAGGAGAGGGAACACGGGACAGAGTTTTGAGTGGAGGTCTTCTGACTTGACATCTCTCTTTTACTTAAATGATTTCTTTCCAGGATCTTATACTGCCAGAGGTTTCTGGCATTTGCTGGATGAAGTTTACCTTCTTCAGGGAAGGAGAACCTTTCACTGTTATGTTTGGGGTGTGATACATTGACAGTGAGAATTTGTGCTTTTCTTTTTCTTGCGTTTCCTTAAAAAAATCAGCAGAGCATCTTAGAGTTGAGCAGAAGTAAAAATCTGTCCCCTTCATGATATAAAGAATCTACGTGAAAATCAGTTCTAGCACTAGATTTTGTTTGGTATGTGTTGCGTACTGTGTGCACGTTGTGTATGATCTTTGATAACATTTAATTTTTAAAAATGCTGCTCTTCCCTGAGTTTTAAATACAGTAGAAGTCTGTTGTATTTACTCTATCTGCATATATGCGTGGCTTCTCTTAGTGTCTCAGTTGTTTGGAAAATTTGCAAATGTGAAAAGCACCCCTGGCCCTGTCCTGGCTTACCCCGGAGAGAAGTAATTGCCCTAGTACTGAGTAGCTGGTGATGGAGCAGCACCATATGGTGTGCATGGTGAGGCTGCTGCTGAGACATCACCTACAGTAGTAGCCAGTGATGCAGATCTGTTATGACAGAGGAGTACTTTGGAAAGCAAAGAGACTTCTTTCCCAATGTTTTCTAACTTTGAACCCAAAATCAACAAATCAAAACACAGCAGGGCAAACACATGCTCTCTGCGAATACTTAATAAAATGTACTTGGTGGTACTTGTATATGCTACTTGTAGGCAGTGACAGCAGATGCTATTGAAATTTAACACTGGCAATTTTAAATCCGAGAATAACAGCAGAAAGGTCCAGCCTCAGTCTGTTGTGTTCTCAAGGCAGAGAGCTTCCTCAAAACTCATTACAGGGTGTCCATGGCATTATAATGACAGGGTCAGCATGGGGTAGAGGGAAGAGCAGGTAACCCAGAGCCTGGTGAGCTGCCACAGTAGGGATATCCTTTGGTGCCCCCTTGCAGCAGTTGGGAGGAGGCTTGTGTGATGACAGACCTCAGTGTTTGGGAAGTCTGGGTCATGGGATGTTCTTCCTGAGAGTGACTCAATGGCTGAAGCCATCATTTACCATGTTAATGTGACAGCATTATTTAAAATTAATCATAAGGCAAATTGGAATGAGTGATTTTTTGCTGGGGGTTGAGGGAGGAGAAGGTATTTTGATCACTCGTTTTGTTTCTCATGTCTCTGCTTCTTGGTAGAGGAGAGGTAGAACTTAATTTTTGCTCATTCCTTGTAGTGCAGAGAGCTAACTGAGGGCTTCCAGGTTAAAATATTTGGGTATCCAGTTAACCTGTCCCAGGAGCTTCTGTTTGGTGGTCAGCTCATTACTTCGACTTAGTATTTGATTCAAATTTTACCTTTCAAAACCATAGGGGAAGTGGAGCCATCATTGATGAACTTTTTGTATTGGACAACCACTTTTTCCCATTTCTAACCTCTCACAGACATGAAAAAAGAGTTTTCAGTGATGCCTCACAGCTGAAACCCTTTGGGACTTTGTTTTGAAAACACAATGTTGTTTCCTTGTTAAGCTTTCCTGTTAATAAATGCAAGGGAAACAAAGTGACTGTAGTGCAGCCCAGCTAATGCTTGGAGAAGTGCACACTGGGACCCAGCAGTGCTTGTCCACATGCCACAAAAGCTGCTTCACTGTGGGCTCTGCAGGGCCAGGTTTCTGTCAGTGGGTCTGTCACTGGCTTGTTCTCTGCCTTGGGAGATCCTGAATTTGGTTTGAGACGGACAAGCCGCCATCTAGCTGCTCAGCAGCCAAGTAGCCCATGGCAGCATGGACTTCACATGGGCATTTGAATTCAGCAACTGAGTCAAGCTGTGGACTGGTTTTGGCTTTCAGAGGTGTGCTGGATTTTTATGGCAGCCGCAGGATGTAAGGGGCGGTATTTCAGTACTTGTCCTTTGTGAATTACTGTGAGTCTGTGGAGAAAAGTCAGCATTAACAGGAGGACCACAAAGATGATCAAGTTGCTAGAGCACCCCCCTGTGAGGATATACTGAAAGAGTTGGGGCTGTTCGACCTGGAGAGGGCTCTGGGGAGACCCTGTAGCGGCCCTCTAGTACCTAAAGGGGGCCTACAGGAAATACGGAGAGGGATGCTTTATCAGGGAGTGCAGTGGTAGAACAAGGGGCAACAGTTTCAGAATGAAAGATAGGAGATTTAGGTTAGGTAGTAAGAAGAACTTATTTTCTGTGAGGGTGTTGAGGCGCTGGAACAGGTTGCCCAGAGAAGCTGTGGATGCTCCATCCCTGGCAGCGTTCAAGGCAAGGCTGGATGGGGCTTTGAGCAACATGGTCTAGTATGAGGTGTCCCTGCCCATGGCAGCGAGGTTGGAACTAGATGATCTTTGAGGTCCTTTCCATCCCAAACTAGTCTGTGATTCTATCTGTTCTGCTTCCTGCTCTGAATACCTGCAGATCCCTACCTGGGACGCTTGACTGTTTGTGGTCTGGAGAAGAGGCTATTTTTAATTCAAAACAGATGAAGTATTATCCATTGTGGCTCCTCTGAATACGAGTTCATGCTCTGCAGCACTTTATGAAAGTCTCTTAACATACCTATGCTGCTGTCTCCCTCTCCGAAGTGGTGACGATATTTAAATGGGGAGTCATCTAAGATTTATTTTGCTGATGTTCATTATTAGATGAGAGGGTCTAGAGGATCACAGAATATTGAATGAATACATATTTGCTGTGGAGGAAAGAGGACTCCTTCCAGACTGTGTCCGCTGTGTGACCAGGTCCAGCAGTGCATAACTGCTATGGGATTTCCATTGTTCTTTGGCCCCAGAAGTTACCAGGAGACAACATTAAAGATACTTGAGTTGTCCTCCTGCCTGCGACTCTGTTATTGTGTTTAGAGATAAAAGTTCGAAATGGGCGCGGGGGCAGGACAGGTCTTGCAATACCATTTGGGAAGGGAAGGCAAAGAGAATAAGGCCAAAGCTGGCCATAACACTTATACTGGAATTTTGGTTTGAGGGAGGAGGCAGAGGTCAGGGAATGATTGGAGGAAGCTGTTAATTGATTTTTTTCCCTGCAGTACCATTCACTCTGTATGACAACCGTCCACTTTCACAGTGCCCCTTTTGAAAGATGGCACTGTGCTGATGTGTAAAAAAGTCAGCTACAACACCACTACTGTCTGCTCTCTGTAATTTTATAAAGCATGTGACTGGATACAAAGTAGGGACCTCTTCTTAAAATATCAGTCTATAGTGTTTGAATAACACAAGAAGATTGGAAAAGCTTTGTGCATAAAATTCCCCCCGTATGTTGTATCAGCGTGTTAATGAAGGATAGATTGTGTATTCTTATACGCAGTTTAACCAATAGGCTTTCTGTCCTAATTGCAGAAAGCTGTTGCAATCTGAGCATGTTGCTTATTTACAGTTTTTATCAGTACTTCCTCATTTCTGGGGACAAACTGTATTTTTTCTTTCTCAATCTTGTCCTAAACAACTACATCAACCATAAAATTCAAGTATTGATGAGAGCCTTTTTTGCTCCTTTGTTGTTTTAAAGCATTATTGGTGGAAGAGACAATAACTTCGCAAAAAACTAAAGGACTTTTATATACCAGAGTTACTTGTCACATATTTGTCCATATATGTTACTCACGAAAAGTAATTCTTAGTTTAATTCACTCAAGAGTGATGTCCTTCTTCCTTTGCATCTTTACACTTCCTTGTGCTCCTAGAGATGGCTGTTAAAAGAAAAAAAAAGCTAATGATATTTTGTCCTTTCTTTGGTTGCTATTTACTTAACTGTGTTTTTTGCCTGGAACTCAGGTGTGTATTTCTTCCAAAACACTGATTTTTAACAAGCCTTTTTGTGTGGGTGAGAGGAATCCTGAGATAATCTTAGTTTACACATTTTCAGAGAAAAATGCCGCTGTAAAGTATGCACTATGTTAAGGGTCATGAGGTTTGTTTAAGCCTGCAACAGAACCTGGAGAGCCTGAAAATCTGTAGAAACAGGAAATACCTCTTTGGTATTAATGTGAAGCGAAGGAGAAACCTCTCAGGTGAATGAGATGCAGCTGCCAGGGTCTGGGACTTGGGAGGGATCCAGGTGCAAGTTTCTGGATTATGCTGTCAGTGGCTTCCTGTGAGATCTTGGACAAAGGCACTTTAACTGCTCTCTGCAGCAAGATGGGAATGATGCTGCAAGGCTAGCTGAACAAGGGCAAAGTGATGCTTGTGGTTTGTGGGGTGAATTAAGCAATTCAGCACAGAGCCAGAGAAATCCAGCACATACAGAGGGTAGCTCATGGGGAAATGTTGAGGTCATGGGTATGTCTCAAATCCCTGAGTGTTTGAACGCTGAGCCACCAAAGTTGGTGCTGCCTGAACATGCTGCCTTAGCTTGTAGTCTCAGAACCACTTTTTGAAGAGTGACGCCTAAACTTTATTTTGAAGTGTAAGCATAACATGAATTTTTCTTAAACAAAAAGTTAACTTAAAAGCTGCAGAAGGCAATGCTTGTGGTTCATCTTGGTCCAGCTACTTCTGTATCTTCTGGCATGACCCACATTTCTTTTCTCCCAAGAGAATCACCAGGATACCCAGCAGAAAGCTATGT
The DNA here is from genome assembly GCF_000703405.1 of Apaloderma vittatum. Classification (NCBI taxonomy): domain Eukaryota; kingdom Metazoa; phylum Chordata; class Aves; order Trogoniformes; family Trogonidae; genus Apaloderma; species Apaloderma vittatum. The sequence continues at coordinate 35,968 of NW_009732387.1, read as the reverse complement.
GGTTTTGCATGAGATCCTTAATGGTTCAGTAGAGCTGAAAAAGGAGAGACGCATGCTGTGCTGTCACCCTGGACAGATTCTGGCCAACTGAAAGGAGTAGTGCTGGGTTCCAGCCCCTGCCCCAAACCTATTTGCATGTTTTAGCCTATGGTGATTTCTTATTTACAATTCTGAGTAGGAGCTGGAAAAGAGACTGTCCTTCTGCAGTGGAAGAACCAAGAGTATTTCCTTCCCAGAGTTTATGGAAGCCTATTAGACAGAGTGTTCCCTTAGGAGGTAGGAAAGAGAAGTAAAGAAAGAATTAAATGTATATAATGCTCTGATTAAATGCTTTAACTAATAAGCTGCACAGAAGTCTATCCCCTTCCCTCCCCCCCTTTTTTTTTAATATTCCATTGCTGTATTTTATTCTAGCAGTGGTTCTCAGCTTCTTGGGGAACATAGGTGGAGAAGCATTGAATTGGGAGAGTTGCAGTGGGAGGTTGCAGGACTTAGTTGTGAGCTGGTGCCCAAGAGCTTGGTCTTACCGAGCCAAAGACTCGTCTGAATGCGTTTGGAGAGGGGACTCAGCAGGGCTAATGGAGAGCTTCAGTGCTGGAGGTGGAAACTCTGTAGCACTTTTGGTGACTTCAGCACTGTGTCGTTCGTGAGTTGGGAGACAAGTGGGGGAAGATTGTCATTTGGGATTTTAATGTCTAAATTCTTGTGCTGCTCCAGTCTTTATACTTGATGTGCCTGTTTTTTTAAGGTGCAAAGGTACATGTATATATCTGTAGGTATTTGTAGGTTCCCCCTTGTGCTTAGAAATTCTTGAAAATCTTCTTGAGTCTTTGTCTGTTGCTGACTTTCTGCCTGAATTACATGTCTACTCTGCTCAAGCATTTTTAAAAATCCCATTACATACCTTCTGGAGACTTCACCTCTGGCTTTCACTGCTTCAGCTTTCTGTCTGGGAAGTAATACTATTTGCTGAAGCATAACTCTTACCACAGAGGAGTTTTTGGAGAGCAGTATGTTAAGAAATGGAAGGAGAGATATTATTACATGGGAGTCACTCAGAAGTGGCTGTGTTTATCTCTCTAGATTGTAAGATGCTTGGGGCAGGGTGCTCCTTCTGAAGACAGTTTTGTCCTTGTTTTACCATGTGAATTCTGCTGTCTTTTCCACCCCAGCTGCAATTAGCCTTCTCCAGTGATGTACCTTTCAGTGGTAATGCAGTGAACGCTTTAATTTGGATTAAGGAAGTTGAAGTTTGCTCTTGTTAATCTATCTCCTCAGCCTTTGTTCTCCATCTGGAAAATGGGATAATGTTACTCTCACCTAGGTAAGATTTTTTGGGGGAAAACCAAAACAAACCTTCTTGCCTTGTGGTAGCATGTCCCTGCTTTCTTCCTAAATGCCTAAAACACGGAAAATGCAGAGGTGGGGCTTGTTGCTGTACGTGCAGTGGTTACAGCACAGTGGTATCTTGATTCTCTGTACAAGCAATTATATTGTGAAGTTGGAGAAAATAGAGGGTTTATAAAGCTTTCTGTGCCTTGTGGTTCTGTGCAGAATTAGTATGAGGTAGTATGACGGTGTACATCTCAGGTAGCTAGTTTCCCAGTCTGTTTTTAACCTCATTTGAATGTCTACCTGCCCATTAGACAATAAACCTGTACAAGGCTCTTTCTTGATTTATTTGTTGCAGAGGTTGAAGGAAGATAGTGGCAACGTGGGTTGTCAAAAGATTAGGCAAAACGGCTTAGTATTCAGCAGTGAGGATCACAGCTTTGGTTGTCTTCGCTCCTAGGCATATGAATATCCCATGCATGTGAGAAGCTGTAAATCTAGTTTTGAGCATAAATGCAAGTTATACCTGGGAAAAGAAATACCAGTCTGAGGGCTGTGTTCAGCAGAATGCAGGAGGAATGTCTGATATCTGGTGCTCTCCACTGAAAAACTGCTGTGTTTTTGCACTGTGGTGAAGGTGGAAAATGGTAAAATAGGTCACTTTATCTGTCTGTGCATTGCTTTGCCGGTACCTTTCTTGGTTGCTCTTCCTCAAAAGGGAAGTTTTGGAGGCAGATCAGCTGTGAATTTAGCAAGGCTGTAATCTCTCAGTGTACAGTCTATCTCAAAGCTGGAGAAAGCCTGATTTACAACCGCATCGAATGCGCTCTACACAGGTTCTCTGGTGGATATTGAGAGTAATTTTGTATTGCTTTGGGCTGCATTGGCAGAAAATGGCATCTATTTTTAAAACTTTGCTTACAGGTACGGAGTTAAGATAAAATGCTTTTTGGTGCATGTGGATGGTGTTCAAGAGTATAATTGAAGTACTCGCAGGTGTGCTTTAACCACCGTTGAACAGACTCTCTCAGGTCCTGCTTACTGAGGAATGGACAAGATTTTACAGTCCTGATTATTTCTCCAGTTTCTTGGGTAGTTTTGCAGCTAGTTTAAGACCACTTCAGTTTTGTGTTTGTAAGCTGAAGTTAGATTTGTTATGCTAAAGTCACTGTATGCCCTGTTGGTGACTGTTAAAAAATAAACCTTTTTTCACTTCTCTTTCCTTTGCTGTCATCTACGCAACAGAGTATGTTGCACTAGGGAAGACTGACTTATTTCAATACAGAAATCAGTCATTTTGTATTGCCTTCCACTTATATTAAAGGTTACTATTTTCCAACTTAGTCTTTATCTTTGCTGAAGCTCATACAAAGCAAGCATAGTCTGATCTATTCACTAGTCATCAAATCTATTTCCCCTCTGCCTCCCCTCGGCTTTTCCTGTTGTCTTTGTGAAAAATAGATAGCTATTATACACAAAAAGGTTTGCAAACAGTCAGTAGGTAGTTCAGTAATTTTAAGGTTTCTTTTCTGTATTCTGGCAAATTTATAATGCAAACAGAATAACACAACTAAGTCTTTAATTGTCATGGGAAGCTGCCGTTATGAAAAGGAAAACTTGTAATAGTTTGTGCAAAACAGATTCACATAAACTAAAATAGATACAACCACTCTTTATTTTTGTGGGTGAAAATGTTCAGATTTGAATGAGTATTTTTCATATAAATGCTTGCCTGAAACCTTTTTGATTAAAAGAGTGGCAAGATTGCAGACCTAGCAAACTAAATATTAAAATAACAAGCCTAGAGACTGCTTTTTGGTAAACCATAGAATTATTCCATGGCAAAAAGCCAGAGATCCATTAAAAAAAACCCCAAACACAAAACAGGCGTGGAAATGTGGTTTTGTTGTCTGTAATGTAGCCTGCTATAACTGAAAAAACATATGTTGTTTTATGAGTGTGGTTTTTTCAGTTTTGACCACAGCATTTAATTTCTTCATCTGACCACTGCCGAGCTAGAACATCCACCACTAATGTACGCTAGTTTTTATTTATTTATTGTTTTGAATTCACTGTGTAATTGAGTACTGGTGATTTGGTTAACCAGATGATCTAACAGGTGGCTCTGAAGACTACTTGAAACTTGCAGCTAAACCAGATTGTGAAGCTAACCCGAGAGGTGAAAAGTTTAGGATGTGGTTGATGTCAGTACATCTTGGTTGCAGGGGTTCGGAGGAAGTGAAACGCGGTCAGTGCCTTCCCATGCCCAGCAAAGTATCAGTATCTGTAATGTGCTGAGCAGCTTGCCAGGAATGCTGCTGTGTGCTTTGCTATTTTAGCCGTGCTCTTGTTTTCCAGTCCGAAGGAGTGCTCACAAAAAGTCTCAGCTTGGAGATTTTGTATGTCCGAGACTGAAGTTTTCTGTGTGCTTCAGGCGGACAGAGATGGCATTCGTAATGAAAGGGATGATCCCGCGTTGGGGTTAACCCTGTAGTAAACTGGGTCTGGTATGGAATTTATATTAAAAAAAAAAAAAAGAAAAAAGCGGAGTGGAGGGGAGAGGCAGCTGTTTTAACTTGGATAATTTCGTTGTTTAGTTCACTGCATATCCACAAAAATGCTAGCAGCACAAGGGTGAGGTGAGCAATATTAGCTGGATGAGGGGAGAACGTCTTCAGTGCCTGTTTTTATGCCAATTTAAAGTGCATATGAAGCTACAGTAGAAGCCTTCTTTTGATCTCAAGAGCAGATACAGCATAATTGGTGGGTGTGTAAACCATATTTCTGGCCCAGACATCTTTGTAGGGAGGTCATGTATGTAAAATAGGACTAACTTTATGAAGGAATCCTGTATGATTGATGCCTTTTCTGATAAGAACATGTTTAAGAAGAAAAGTGTTGATGTTATTAGCAGATAGTTAATCTGTTTACAGAGTTGATTATTTACCTCTTTAATGTGCTTACATTTGACCTACTTTTCACGTTCTAGATGTTTTTATTAAAGTCTGTAGGTGCAGTATGATGAAGAGTGCACTTAACATATGGTGCATCTCGAGCATTTGTCTGAAATTAATGCAGTTCATAGCTCTCCACACAAAGTGTGATCTCACAGGGAGTTACAGCACTGGAAGAGGTTTCATGAAATCTGCATTTCCCAACTACAGAGTCCTCCTTTGCTCCAAGACTCCTGTTCTGCTTTTTATTGCCTTTTCTTAAACTTTTTCTTAAAAAAAATGTTGGGGTTTTTTTTTTTAATGCTGAAATCCCCCTTGGATGAAGAGTATTTGAAAACTTCAATAATGCTGATATAATTTAAAGATAAATGCCATTTAGTGTTGCTTGACTCAGAGTCTGACCTGACAGGAGTCTTAACTGGGGGAATGCCATTCAAATGAACTGAACATCAAGGTGTACTTGGTGTATCCAGCTGTCCTGGACAAATGAATTTCCTTAACATATTAAGCATGCATGTCTTACAAATGTCTTAGCATTTGCTTTGCAAATACGTCTTCTTAAGAAGGTTGAAAAGAGAATCATAAACTGCCTTATTATTTTAGATGTACTTCAGTAGTGAAACTACCACTCGTTGAATATTCACGTGTTGAAGAATAAAATTATCTGTTCTTTCCTTGTCCTCCTTCACTTAGGGTAAAAATAGCAAGAAACTCCAGTTGCAGAAATGCTGAAATCAGAGTAGAGTTATTTTCAGCAGAGGTAGTTATGATCCACAATGATTGAAATTATGGGCAATGACAATTCATATAAATATTTTTTCCTCAGTAGGAGTCAGAGCTACAGTCTGTTTTTTTTGTTGTTGTTGTTGCTCTTAGGGAAGCAGCCTTCTGCTGCATCAAGAATCCCTTCCCGCCGCGACAAATGTTTCACCTTAAAAGTAAGACTGTGAATCAGTATCATGGGAGTGGTGGCAGAGATGTGTGAAATGCTGGAACTTTCCGTCTTTCCTTGTTGGATGAATATTCGTATTTCGCCAGCTCCTGGGTACTTTCCCTCTTACTCTTGGGGCAGCCTGCTCCAGAGAAAAGGAACCGGGATACTGAGTGACTGTGTCATCGTGTGCGGTACCGTGCCATCCCTGAGCGACAAGGCTATCGACAGTTCATCTACAAGGTGCTGCAGTAGTGAAGTTTACAGCTGGTGCTTTGGTAGAAATGTGGCATTGCCATCTCAAAACATGAGGGAATAATGAGTCAGTGCCTGGAGTTGAAACCTGCATTTAACTTCAGACTAAAAAAAATTAAAATAAAGTGCCCTGCTTATACACCTGTAGCAACTTTCACTTGTTGAGTGTTGATTTTAAAACAAAGGAAAAAGATCTCTGGGTGGGGAAGGGAGAAAGATGTCTTAAAAGTCGTCTGATTGTTTCAAATGTAATCTGATTCTCAGATCATCACTTTATTCCAGAAACTGGGACTTTATAAATACCACCAAGGAGTATAAAACATTTATTTGTCTTCAGAAAGCATTAACAGGTATCATACTTCCCCTTGGTTTAAAAACTGAAATGATAACATGCCTTATTTGAATATGTGCCGTTGCAAGGATTAAAAGCGAAGCTTGATGGTAACATTGCTGTAAAATCTACTGCACTATTCTTTCATCTCTTTCAGGGTGTTGCTAAAATCACACTTCTGTGTACTAGCTTAAAAGGGGCACATTTTTGACCATTTTGTGAATTACAAAAAATCTGTTACTTTCATCTAGGAAAATTGCATATGAGTATTTCTCATTTTTATAGTAGACAGGAATGGAAAAGGAGTTAAAATGTTGTTTCCTTTGTGTAGACTACTTTTCCTTGAAATAAATACCAGTGTTTTTTACTGGATTTCTTAAGCTAATTGGCACCTATTCACCAAGTGGAGTGAAATTGCTGGGTAGGAGGAAGAGATTAAGGATTGAAGGTGAAACATGACAAAGTTTTCAAACACTATAAGAATTCTTGCAACCAGACCTAACAAATCCACTGAATAAATCAGCTTGCTGATTCCTAGTATTTTTCTTTTCTGGAAGCTAACAAATAAGTGTGATTATTAATGAAACAGACAGGCTATGGGCTCCACCTTTCATGACCTGCAGGTCTGGGGTGGGTAAGCAAAGGAAACCAGAGGTGGAAGAGAGGAAGCAATCTTGTTCCTGATGCAGAAGGGCTGACTCCTGGTCTCCAGATCAATCTGGAAGAAAATAAATTGAGTTTAGCAGTCATGTTGCTTTTCCTGGTTTTATGGAGGCTGATTGCTGCTTTTACAAGTTTATTGATCAGCTTTATGTAATTCATTAAAACCTAGAACAACACAACATTCGCTGTAGAAACGAAATTTTCTTCCCTTTTTTTTGGTAAAGATTATTATGTGTTACCATTGGCTGCAGTGTTTTCTGCAAACTTCAAGACTGTACAACTTTCTGGATGTAACTGGGAGTCGGCACAATCTTCACAATTCTCAACTGTAATAGCTTATCAGCTTCTAAGGTCTCGAGCATGCTGCTGAAGAGTAGGCACTGTAGCTATAATGTGGAGACTGGATGTAGGATAATGGATGCTTAGGGATATGTCTGTTCGTTTGTGTGTATTTGCAAATAAAAGGTAAGTGCTGACAGGGATCAAAAGTGGACAATGACAGCTCTCTTTTGTAGAGGGAAAACAGTTTCAGTGTTTATTGTATGGTAACATGTAAAACCAGCATCAGAACCCCCTTTCTTAAGCAAAATATATTTAAATTTTAAAAGCGTGGTTTCTTTTAGATTCACCTGCTAGACATGTTCAGCTTTTTTCTGAAATGCTGTCTCCTTAATATTTTTCCAGAGGACACCTCAAGTTAAACATAAGCCTACTGAGAACAAGTTTTGACTATCCCTTGTTGTTGTTTTTTTCTAATTTTTCACGATGTATGCATTGAAAGTACTGACCTGACTACTTGCTCCTGAGGAGGAGAGTATTAACTTGTGATGTAAATAAATAGGGGACTTTCTGCATCCAGTTAAATTAAAACTGCTCACTAAAACCACTGTAGGCATACAGTTTCAAGGATAGGCTCAGACCAGCTTGTGTCATTTCCAGTGGGCACAGAAGAGCTGTGGTCAGGGACTTTGGAGGGTTGTGTGAGGGAAGGGATCGAGTAGTAAGAGATTGATGATTGTACACATGCTGCTGTGTTTTAGCTGTTACGGGAAAGATTAAAATCAGAAATTCTGACCAAATTGCAGCTAGAGGACTCTGAGCTGAAGCTGCCTTAGTGTGATGCTGCAGGTTTATAAGCTTGGAAAAAAGTTTCACTTGTTTTTTTTTAAACTGTGGAGACGGATTCTTTCAGCTGGTGGAGAGTGGTGGAAACTTACCATCCGTATGCTATGAGCCTACATTTCAAAATGCAAGTATTGTCATGAAATGTTGAGGATTGCCAATAGGTGAATGGGGTAATGCTTTACAGAGCGCTTCAAATCTCTACTGATGAAAACAGCACCTCCTGTGGCTGTGTCCCCTTGTTTCTGTATGCTTTTTCAGCAAGTCTTCAATTTGAAGCTGATCTCTGGCATCTCAAGTTCCACTTGCAACCTTTTTTCTGGGTGCTCTGCAGGTGCTTGTGTCAGGGCAGTGCAGGATGCACCTTCCCTGGTGCCAGTCTGCACAACTGAAGGGCTGTGAGAATCTCCAGGCTATGCATTTCTGTTCCCCTATTTGCTGGTAGGGATCGATACTAATGAAAACCATCAACTTCCTCAAGTGACAGGCTTGAAGCATGTTTATATGTCACCTTACTTGACTTACTTTTTATTTTCTTAATCATGAATGATTCTTGCTCAGTTGAGCTCCATGTGGTTTTTGTGACACCGAATAAAAGCCATGTCTTACCAGTGCGCTTCAGCAGCCCGTGGATCAGGATGTACATTAGAAAATTGATTTTGAGAATTCTGCCACTTTCCAGACATGATTCCTTTAGGGCTGAAGAGAAATTCTATATTCAGGGCTTGCAGTATTTCCACCAGTTTTGTAGAACTGGAGTAAGCACTTCTAGACAACAGTCTGTAATTAAAACAAAACACATTCTTCTTTATGAAAGAAGAGTTAATTTTCTGTGAAATGCTAAGATTAGCTTTTTTGCTTGCTTTATTCAGAATTGTGGTATGTCTCATACAGTGTAATAATGCTTTTTGTCCTCACTAATTTGTGAAATGCTTGTTTAGATATTATGAGTGTGTGCATGTGTTCTTGGTAAGCACTTAATAAACTAGATTGATCTTTTTGGCAAAGGCTGCATTGTGTAGAACAAATTAAACCTGAAATAACAGTTGTTTCAGATTATTTTTCTGAAAGCGTAATTCCATATATTCTTTTTCCTACTGGCTGCTGAAATGGTTTTCCCAATACTGTTTTATTATTCTGTTTTATTTCAACAATACATATATAGTAATTCTGTTTCCATTCCACTGACAGACCTACAGCCTCCAGTGGTAATTCTTTACCAGCAATTTTTTATAATTGTAATAACTATGGAACTTTGTGAAATATAGTGGAAATATTTTCCTAAGTTCATATACCATAAATAAAATCCCAATTCTCTTTTTTCCCTCCACCAAAAAAGAATGCACATGGAGATTTTTAAGTATCAAATTGATTCTGAACTCTCCATGTATTAGAATATTTTTCAGTACTTTAATATCTGGAGTTTATATGACTTTTACTTCTCTTTTAGTCCCCATCTGTGCTAAGAATTTGGACATATGCTAAAATACTTATCAAGGCACTTAAACACATTTCCATATTTTACCGTGTGCTTATGCCCTACTTTAGCTGTATGTGGTGAGGGTAAATTGAATTAACCCCCTGCATTGTGATCCTCAAAGGGGTTTAGGAGTCTAATGGTCCATCACATGCTCCCTTCTGTGTACAGCTGGTAGCTGCAGGGCTGTGGTTGCACCCCAAGAACCAGCTTTGCTGAGCCTCTTTTTTGGGCTTTCGTGGGACCCAGGAGTGGAGCCATGCCCCACAAGTTTACCTTTGCATTTAAGAACTTAAGGGTCAGGGGTTTAGGCACATTTAGGCAACTAAGAACCATATAACCATCAGCTTTGATCAAAAAGATTTTTTTGGCTGAATTGGGGTCCTAAGTAAGCTGTTGGTCCTGTGTTCTATCCTTGCCATAATGTTGAGGGAGTGTTAACTGGTCTGCGTCTTCAATTCCTTTATGTGGGTCAGATTCTGGCATAGTGATTTTGTTATTGTTTCTTTATAGGTGTAATAAAATGAAAAAATTGTTAACATTTTAGTTAATAAATATTTAGTCTCTCTCTTTTTGAAAAAGTGACATGTAAGTAGCTATGAAAAGAACTCAATGCTGTTAAAATAGTATCTTTTGTAGGTGTTTCCCAAAGGATGCAAATAAAAGCATGCATTAGATAAGTAAAAAGACGATTCAAGCCCAAGCCTTCCCTCCCTGTCTCTCCATCTCTTCTGATGTGTTTTTATGCAAAATCAAACATCTTTTGTGTTTAGGGAAAAGAGTAATAGAAGTGTCGGTGTTTGTTAACATATTTGACAAACTGTGGCAGCAAAAGCTATCCTTTTTATATTTTGGCATGAACAATCGCCCTTTTATTGGGCCATTAATGCTATTTTAGAGCATCATGCTGTATCCACAGGCAGTAATTTAGCAGCTGTTTATCAGGAGCTTTCATAGAGCTTTGAATAGTATTATAACATTCAGTAACCCTAACAACAGCATTTCAGAGTCGGTGCCAGTTTAAATGGGATATCCGTGAATGTAGTTGTTCAGGGATGCGTGACCCACATAACCTATAAATTTGATTGGAAGTTACAGTGCTGGCATAGGCTGATGGATAGCAGATTAGAGCCCTGATTAACCATGTGATTCACAGGCTGGGAATATATTGTCCTAAGAAAGATTCATCAGATGCAATCAGAATTTCAGGTGGTCAGATGAAATTCAAATCTGCTATAAGCTTTTTTTCTTTTCCCCCATTCCTTGTACTTTTCTTCTTAGCTTGCCCTCTGTAATTCATTTATTTATTTATTTTATTTCCAGAGCTGAAAAATACTTCTTTGATGAATCTGTTCCTCACCCTAAAGCTGTCTGTCTGTTATTCATCAGAAAGCAGGTTGCAGTTCAGTGAGCAGAAGAAAAGATTTTAATAGAAGCTGTGCCAAGGGCTGTAATGCATCATTTTAGGGCCCTAATTACATTACAATGACAAATATCAATGGTGACAACAGCAATAACCTACATCCTTTAATGGCTATGCTGGAAAAGGAGTTTGGGCGCTGCGCCATCAGATTAGACTTGGTTTCAAAACATAGGCCATTAGAAGTGTGTGTGTCCACCGCATTATCGGCTGATAACTGGAGCCCAGTGGAAAGACCTGTAAATAAATGATGCCTCTCTAAAGCCTGGTCCCACGGGACAAAAGACGCAAAATTAGATGACCACGGAAACAGGCGTGTTTCCGAGGAAATTTTGGCTTTCCAGGGCTGCCTGATTTTACGAAATCACACTTTTTACCTTCTCCTGCCAATTAGGTAAATCATAAAAATCCCATCAGCCTGATGTCTTTAAGGGAAGAGAGAAGATCCTAAACTGACAGGGTTTTAAAAATCTGTGTAACTGTGGAATTGTGGATCACAGAATCACAGAAAAGACTTGCTGTTCTGCATTCCGGTGGGATTGATATTAGGAGTTTTATTACAGTTGTGTAACCGTTCATATTCAGTCACCTGTTTTCAGTTATTTGCAACTTTTTGGAAGATGCTTTTTAGCTTAACTTTTCCCAGGCTCAGAATCTACTGGAGGTGAATTTTTGTATCAATACTGAGCAAATATGTTTCGACCACTTTTTGGCCAGAAGAGCAGTAGGAGAGATATGTACTTCTCTGTTTGGGGAAGGGGCAGGGAAGTGGTCAAAAGAAAAACATCATAGCTGAAATAGCTAGGGTTGAGTACCTTAATTAAGAAGAAATGCCGCATTTGAAGAAAATTATTTTTGTTGACTAAACTATATTCTAGCCTAGAATTTATGGGTTTGATGGAGAGGTCAGTGAATGAAGTTTTACTGCCTGTGTTATTCAGGAGGTCAGATAAGATAATTGTTAACTGTCCTTTGTGGCCTTAAATTGTGTGAATCTACAAGCCTTTTAAAACTACATGCATATCACTTTGAGCTGGTTTTATTCTCAGTTCCTCAGCAGTGCAGTAGAAACATCCAGCTAACGTAGCTGTGGTAGAAGAGTGGCCTTCTGCCGAGCACAGCCAAGGCAGAGGTTCCCCCCAGGAGCTGCACAGGAGGTGGGTAAGGCTGTGACAGGCAGGTGGGTATGAGGGGTTGTTCAGCCATGGAGGAAATAATCATATGCCTTTTTTCACTAAGGCACATACATGTGCTAAGTGGTGCATCAGAGGGGCTTCAGCTCAAGTCAGCATGGCAGCACTTTGGAGTTTTTGTATGGAAAAGCCTCAAAGAGCAAGATGTGCAGTTTGGTCTTTGGTTTTAAGACTCTTGGGAGATTCCTTTAAAATAAAAAAAAAAAGCCAGTGTAGCTGGGACCCAAAATTTAGAAATGACTAAATTAATGGTGTCTGAACCACTACAGCACAGGTACTTTGCAGCTGAGTATTACATTACAGTCTACAATTCCTTAATCAAATATTGTTCTCAAATAATGCCATATTGGATCATACAGCCTCTCTGGCTGAGGCTTAGATGCACACATCTTGTCACTCCCTGTACTTGCACTGTGTAACAAGCAGTTTGTAAATCTCTGTGTCAACTAGTAAGGTGAACATTGTCTATTTAAAGGAGTATTTAAGTTTTACATTGTGAGGTATCTGGTATTATAGGCACATATAGAGCTTTGAAATTAGCAGGTAATTTAACTTTGTGGTGAGCAGAACGTATTCTTAATGTCCTGTGCTGCCGGTTAAACCAAAACATGTATGGTAGATGAATGTATCTTTAATGAGTAACTTTAATGAGATGAGGACTTGCATAAACAGTGAAGATAAGTGAGAAGAAAGTGGGACTGTGTAACATAGAAATTGCTGTATAAATAACCTATGGTAGTTTAGTTAGGGTTCAGAGAAATAAAGAAATTGTGTTTCAGAGGGGCATGTGTTAACTCAAGCCTATCACACTACGCACAAGGGGGCAGAGTTAGTTTCATATGTACTCTTCCACGTAGTTTATCACATTGTTTGGTTACGTAACTGTGTAGTCATAATATTCCTTGAACCCAAATCTATTTTGTATGTGGTTCTGACTTTTTCACTCTAAGTTTTGAGCCTTTCTGTTCTATAAGTTCTTTTCTAAGTGTTTACTGTTTAATACCTAACATAGCAAAAAGGGTGGAAGGGTGGCCTTTAAAAGAAGGAAAGTTAAATGGCACAAGTTTTTATGTCTTTGTCATACGATTAGTGACTTTGCAAGAGGAAGAACGTTCTGTCATACTGTATGATGAGGAACTGATCCTAGTTACAATTTATTACGAGAAGTTACAATTTATTTTCAGAAAGTCTACTTGGCTTTAAATACTCTGTTTCTAGAGCTGTCATTCTTATATTTCCAAACTTCCTCCATCTCTGTTGAGGTTTGCAGATTAAATACACACAATAAGAATTGATCTCCAGTATGGAAATAAAGCATTGCGTATTATTCACTTCTGATCACGACTGCAACATGGAAGTAATTACTGTTAACCTCGGGTTTGATAACAGCATAAATACAATGCAAGACTGCAGTATTGCTTTCTAAAATATGTGGTAGAATGATTATTAGTGAATTTGTACATTGTGTTGCTAATATTCTTATAGTATGCAGCATCAGTATAGAAGTAACTGATTTATTTATTCACTTCATTTAGAGTAGCATTGCTGTAGTTTGAAATAATCCTTTTTTTTTTGTCTCTTAGGAGAAAGTTCAATATACAGTGTTTTGTCTTTTTTTTATGTCTCCTGAAGATTTTTTCTTTAAATGCCTTTGCATAATCAGAATTAACTTTTCTTTTTGTTATTTTTAAACTATGTTTTTTAAGGAAAAAATTTTAGCCAGAAATTTTTAGTTTCCCTAGATATTGTTAAACTGGTGTCCAAACACTTCTGTTATTCTGATAATCTGTCTTGGCCAGAGGATGACTAGAGATGAAGAAAAAACAAACAAATGTGTCTTCTGTGTACATGGGTGAGAGTTGCATCTGAGAATTTATGTATTTGAACTGCTTTCTTCTTGTCACTTGCAGGCAGAAATTGTCAAGAGGCTGAATGCTATATGTGCACAAGTCATTCCCTTCCTGTCCCAAGAGGTAGGTAGTTGTTTGTACTTGTGCTGATCTGAATGATTGCCTCATCGTGTCTATTACAAAAGTGGGAGTTTGTGTTAAGACTGTTTCCTTATGAATCTCTTGGTGCTTGTAGGTGACTTTCCACTGTGCTGTTATCACTATAGCTTCACTATTTTCTCTAAGTCCATTATAACATCATTTAAATATATTTATGAAATTGAACATATTGTAATCTACTAGGCAAAATTTTAGTTGTTTAAATATTTTGTTCTCGTGTGCAGTGCAGTTTTTGTCATGACTATGACTTTGCGACCTGCAATCAGAGGACAGCTTGCAAAAATGCTAGAAAGGCATGATTTGTGCTACGTTCTTGGCAATAGGAATTGAAATTCAGCATAAACTTCTGTTTTGGTGTACTGAATAGTGGTGTTCAACACAGTAGGCATACCAATGCAACTTTTTTTCTGCCTTTTTTTCTCTCTATATCCCAGATTACTTATTGCCTTAAAATCTTTTATGTTTTCTGTGTATTTGGGGAATACAGACAGAAGATTGAAACTCACCGTAAGCTAATTTCTCCAAGTGCTAATTTTCTCCAAGTTATGATTTGCTGGTATTATCCTGAGTGCATTGTAGATACTTTGAGGGGCGCTGGGATTTGGGGGAGATGGTGGGAGCTGGTGAAGGAGCCTTGGAGCCACAGGCATATGTGAAATAATATGAAAGCGTGGTTCATGAAAGGAGGCCTCGGGTCCATAACAGCTTCCCCTGCCCACCCTGCTGAAGGAAAGGCCTTAGAGACTGAGGTCTGCTGGCACAGGCTGGCACTTACCTTTTTGACCCGTGGTTTTGTTTCAGTAGAAGTGGTAGATGAAAAGTCTGAGCTGGAGGGTGTATTTGTGTGCATCGCATCTGTAAAACATCGTGCCTGAAAACCCGCTGTGGCTCTTACCTCCCACCTTTTCAGCTGTTCCATAAAATGCTGCTGCTTTTCAAGGGAGCTGCTCATCCTGCTGCAAGGGAGAGGCTGTGTGCTTGGTGTTAGCGTTCAGCTAATGCTCTGCATGTGTGCACGCACGTGTGCATCTGGGTGTGTTCAAAATGAGAATAGTGCTATCAAAACTAGAACTTGACAATGTTCATGAGTGCCACTGTACTCTGCTTATAAAGATGGATTTGTGGAAACTAAATGATGTGTAATGATCTAGTTACATTGCTTGGGGACGAGAATTCAAGTCTTGTATGGATCTAAAATGAGTAGCTGTTGATTTTTGTACTTTGACTGCTACAGAATCTCTATACATCTAGTTACAGGGTTTTATTTGCTGTGCAGGAATAGCACAGCATATAAAAATGAGGTGTAAAGCTGATTGATACTCCTGCTAAAGTAAGCACTAAAATGACACGATTTTGAAACAAAGGCGGGGATGAGTACTTAGCAGGCAAAGCTGTGATCTTGGCAAAGACATGGGATCAGCATTTCCACGACAGAGACATCTTCTCTAGAGTATGTAATACTGTGTTTAGAAACTATGTCCTAGTATACTACTACTGCTGCTGCTATTTTCAGCTGAAATGCTAAACAAAATTTTATTACCATACATGAGTAAGTCACACTGCTCTGCTTGCTCTGCTTCCACAAACCCAGCCCATGTGCTTTCTTGTAGCCAGTGTTCCCTGCCAATGAGACAAGCAAAGGGATAGCTTGGGTGTAGAATACATTTGGAGAAAGATGTGTTTGAATGACAATGATTTGGCCTTTGTTTGAATGACAATGATTTTGGCCTTTGATTTTGGAAATTCTAGCCTCTGCCCCCTCTACATGCTCACATGGAATTGGGGGGGCGGGGGGGGGAAGCAAGAAAGGCTGTAGGTTTTTTAACTTTGATGTTAGTGGCAGCCCACTCAGGTGAGTGTGGATGTTTTCTCTTTTTGTCTGCTACCTAAGCATCATGGGCTTCTGTCCCTAGAGATAAGTCAGCCTGTAGTCATTTTCTTTGAAAGCTGGTATTGGTACTTTTTCAGTCCCTGCCTTAGAAGGAGAATTGTGATGGCTGCGCATTGTACTTGTTCTTCAGTCGAGAAGAATCTCCAATGTGGTGCTCACATGTGATAATTTATGAACTGCGAGCCAAGTTTAACAACCTCCTGGATGTAGAGAGTGGTTTAAAAGTAATTCTGGACTTTGACATTGCAGCAACTCGTCCTTAGTACGATAGTTGTAGGAACTATATAAGTAGACAACTGAGATGGTCCAGATTGTAAATTTAGAAAATGATGTTGTCCCACTTCTGTCCTGGGTACAGTACCACCCAGTGAGGGCTTAAGTGTACCAGTGTCAGTGTGCTTAATGACTGCTGTTTACCTTGTTAGGCTTTAGATTAGAGCTTTGATTTAAGCAGTTTTAGATCAGAAAACAGCCTCTCATATGGCTTCTCTGCTAGTGAGCCTCTATTTTTTAAAACTGTGCCCCATAAAATTTCCTTCACCTGTTCTCGTGTCTGGTTTACTGAGTCTTACAGCTCTTCCTCTGTGTGTGTTGCATGGTGTCAGAGCGTTTTGGGCTACAGGGGAGATGGAGAACTCAAAAGTTAAGGACTTCAGCATTTTTACATGCATTGCTAAAGACAAAACAGGACACTTCCACAGATCTGGTCTACAAATTTTCTTCTCTGGAGGGAAGTGTGCATTTTAGTTCACCTAGCAAGAGGGCAGGGGGACTACACAGCAGAAGAGGACTGAAAAGGTGAACACCAAAAAAACTTCTCATGTGTCTTGACAGTGCCACTGATCGTGATAGTTTTCATACTGGGGTTAGGAAAATCATTGTAATTGTTTGACCTCTGTTAGTAGAATCTTACTTAAATCAGTTTATATTCTCATATGCTGATGAGTCAAAAGGGAACTGATTTCTGGACTCGAGCATTCTGCTAGCCTTGTTTTCTGTCTAATTTGTGTCTTTAAAAAGTGAGTGTCTTAATGGAAGTCTATTTCATTGTCTAGATTAATAGAGAATTGAATTGCGCTGTGCTTTTGCTGTTTATGCATTTTGCATACAGTCTAATTGTGGAATAGTGGCTGAAAAATGTGATCAGGCTCCTTTGTATTGTGCCTGAGGGAAAAATGAACAAAATACAGTGGTTACATGCACTGATGGCAACATTATTGCCTCATAATAGCACCAGGTTAACTTGTCTTATTGCTTGTTAACTTTGTAAGGAATCAATGGCTTGCGATAACTCACTTAGAAATAAGAAATCGTGGCCAAAATTGCTAGAAATCTTGTGAAAAGGATGCAATTATAATACATCACCCTACTGTGTACTAGTGTCTGCTTTGTTTCAGGGGCAATCCAGTAAAGTATTCAGGAAATTAATTCTCCAGGCTTCAGTCACTTTTACTGTGCTATACATCACTTATGCATATATTGAAAATAAAGTTCCTAACCTGCCTAAATATGCAGTCAAGTGATACCTTGTTTTTACATTGACTCTGACATAGGCATACTGTAAAAAACAGCACCAAGAAATACAAGCTTCCCATTTTGATAAGAAATAGTGACTTTGTTGTTGAGGCGTGAGATGAACCTCAGGTGTGTTCAATTTCTGCTGCGGTTGCAGGCTTCTTGTGTTGCAACAGTCATTTTCCACCTCCATCACGTTCTGAGATACCAGTGTGCTCACAGTACTTCCTATTGCATAAAGTGGGCGGGGTGCCCGCAGAGTTGTAGGTAAATACTTGGAGGTTGTTAGCACTCAGTTTTGGTCTGCTGCAACTGGTATGTTGTTTGATGTTCGCATCATTGAATGATCTAGCCAGTTAAGATGCAATTCATTTTGGGTATAAAGCTGTAGATCGTGCCTCTGCTAATTTACACTTCTTCTCAACCGACTTTACCATCTGCAGCATAGTGTGACACTTGCACAGCCCCAAGGCTTTCAAGCTGGGGCTGATTCCTGTCTGGTCGAAGTGGTACGTGTGGCTGGCTGCAACCTGTGGCTATCATTGTGGCCTATCAAGTGGGCTATGCGTGCTGAATGCCCTCATATGCTAGGCAGTGCTATTTGTTCAGTGTGACTGGAGATACTCATGTATCACAGTTACCTTCTTTTGAGTAAATATTGACTTTGTTTATATTCATGAGACACACACAAGCTGGCTGATTTACAGCTAACAATGTAGTTGTGGCAACCTGGATCTCAGCACAGCCTGCAAAAAACTGCTTGAGAAGCCAGACAACTGCTCACAGTATTGGCCCCTGTCAACTTCCATGATGCACTGCAAGCACTATGTAGGCTGCAGGAGTCTGTATTAGACTTTTTTTTTTTTGGAAGGGTCACTTTCCCTGCCAAGTGCCAGCGAACTGGCTAATAACAAGCTAGAAAGATTGCTCTTCAATAGGGTTCTTCAGTTCCCTGTGCACAATAAGGTGGTCAAATATTCTTAGAAGTACAATAAAATGCCAAGCATTAGCATGCATACACACATACAAACAAACATACAGAAAGGAAATGCTGCATGTAGTCTTCTTCTTTCAAACACTTTGTTGTGAAATGATGGTTGTTTTCTCTTTACAAGATAGATGTGGGCCATAACTTGCTTATTCTCTGTACATATATTCCCTAGAGGTGCTTCTAAAGTTCAGTAAATTTGGATGAAGGGTGTGAGATCCATTATATAGAAGCAGAGCAGGAGTCCTTACGTGGTGTTCAAAGGGAAGTAGTTGTTGGCCTGAGATGTGAGGGACTGGGAAGACAAAATTATTTTCCCCCATCTTAGACTTGCCCCAGACTAGAGCTGAAACAGTAAGTACCAGGAAGCTGGCAGTTATCTGTAATTCTTCCACTGAGGAAGGCATCTTGTTAGCAATTTATGCATATATTGCTAACAATGTTCTTACATTTTTCTAAGGTGGTTGTTATATCTTGGTTGAGTTACAGTGCCTGGATGCAGTGACCCTGCTGGTCTCTTTTAGTTTTCTAAGTGTGTGCCATATTCCACAGTAAATGTGTGTTTGCTCTATTTCTCACTTGTGTTCTTGATGCGGCCTCATCCCATTCTGCTGTCTCCAGATCAGGCTTTTGAGAATGGCACTGCTGCAGTTCTTGAGCAAGACCTGGTCTGTACTCCCTCTAAGTAGATAACAACAACAAAATAATATGAATAAAACGTCGCAGAGCCCGCTTGCTTCGGCAAAGTGAATTGTTCGTCGATTTTTGCTTTGAATGTTGTCGGCAGTGCTGGAGAGAGGCTGGAATTAGGTGTTTTTAGCACCTGTGCCTGTGTATGTGTGCCAGAGGGAATTTCAGCTGCTTGGTTACTGTCAGCATGACTCCCCTGTCATTGGGAGCTGTGGGGAGCTCCGACGCGATATAAAAAGCCCAGGTATTTTCCATCATGCTGCACTGCCTGTGCAGGAGCCTGGGTTGGGTGACAAGACAGTGTGGTGACACAACGTGATGGTGAAAAAGCCTACATCCTTCTTGTGGTCTCTGTTGTTGCTACCCACTGTGAGACTAAAAGGAGGTGATTTTCCAACACAAGGCAAGGCCAGACACACCGCTTATTACAGAAGGCAAGAAGGGGTGAAGAGAAGAGACAGGGAAGAAGTTAAAAAGGAGAAACGATACTAGTCTGCGTGACAGGCGGGACAGGGTATTGAGTTCATTGCTCTGGCTTGTTAAATGCAATGCAAAGTACTATTTTCCCATAACTGGAGAAAATGGGTCTGTCATTTGCTTGCGTGCACAGAGGAAGGCTAGCATTAAATGCATGTGAAAGCTGCAACTCTGTGTCTATATTTGGTTGGGAGAAAAAAGTAACCCTTTTTTTGTTGCTGCTGTTTTCACTTGACTGTCAATTGCTATGTGATCACTTGATGGGCAGGCTAATATGTACTGCTTGATTTTAACATAATGTTGTTTGTTACTGGCATGCTGGGCGGGGAAGGCGTTCAGTGACTGGGTAAGCACTGGAGCCGTTCATCCTCGGATACCTGTATGGGCTGGGCCAGCCAGCTGCTGTCCTGGGAGCCCCCCGCCTGCCCTGGGTTCCAAAATGCCAGGGGCCAGCCGATGGGCTCTTCCAACCCCATAGAGCAACATGCCTTTATCCACTGGAGTGTGCGGTTTTGTGCCCATAATTCAAAGTAGCCCTGGGGTCACTCAGGGCAGGCCCCACCGCGGGGTTTCGGGAGCTGCGAGGGAGTCTGTTTGGTTGCTGCAATGAGGTGGAAGTGATGGAGAGGCTAATTACAGGCCATCTATTTTGGGTCTTTTGCATGCTATGCCACTGAAGATTAAATCAATGTTAAGCAGCTAGCAATAGGAGAGTTTTAATTGTCTCTACCGTACCTAATTTAGGTTCAGTGTTACAAGGCCCATGGGTTTTCTCCTCTCTGTGAAGGCTTTATCCCAAACTTATTAGAATCAGTGAAAGATGCCCTGTGTGGCTACTTTAGGGGATTTCTGTCTTGTAGTGCTTTCCAGCAGAAATCTTAGAGTGAGATTTTGATACTCTACCCCTCCACCTTATCCTCTTCTCACCTGGGAATGAAATAATGTTTTTCCCACATATTCATGACAGCTATTCTTTGTAAGTGTGCTGTAAAGGAAAGGAAAACATTCAAACTATTGTGAAGTCGACTTACTTTTCCAAAACCTATATGAAAATCAGAGTAATTTCTACAGTAACTTTCAAGTTTCCTGGCTGGCTTTCTGTAGACCCCTCAGTACCTCTCTTGCCTGTGGCCCTGGGAACAAGACTTAAGTAAATGGGTGTTGGAATTGGATGGTCATATATGCAAATCAAGAACTAGATCCCTTTCTTTACATCAGTGCAAAAAACCCATCGCTTAGGAAAGCAAATATGACTGTAAACTTTGTGACGACCGGGTGATGATAACTCATCATCAGGAATTTGAGGCTTGAGTATTATAATTTCGTTTTTAGTGGTTATCTGTGATGGGCATACACCATTGCTTTTTAAAATATTTTTTTAAGATTACCAAGAACACATTTGCTAATGTTTGATCTGCTTTCTTTTTCTTTACATTGTCTGCTTATAGGTGAACGGATTTAGTTTACGTTAGCACTGTAGCTTTACAAAACTCTAAATAGGATTGCTGTGATTCTGTTTGCAGCAGTATATTATTTGCTTTCCTGGCATTTCCTTCATTTAATTATTCTTTGCTTAAAAGCAAACAAACCTTTAAACCATTTTCTTCCTTCCAGGAGTGTTTCTAAATTACCTCCTTCGTTATTTGCATTTATCCATTTTTCGTAATCGAGGTCAGCATTTCTTACCACTACAGGTGATTTTTTAGGCTTGCTTTTCCTCAACCAGAGGGCTTTTATGGGAGAGAGTTTAAAAGTGAAGATACCTTTTTATTTGTGGGTTGCACTGAGAACCGGCAAATCTGAGACTGCCAAGCTCTGAGGTAGCGGAGCCCGTCCTTACAGCTCCCTTTCCCAGCGGTGCTCAAGGTGCTGTCTGGGGAGAGTTTGATGCTCTTCCACCCACTTGCGATGGAGAAAGTCTTGAGGTTTTGGATCTCCACTTTATTTTATGCAGTATTTTGCTCCTGGTAAGGATGCACAGGCGATGTTTCTGCACAGTCTGTACCTTGTCTCTGCTCTGACCATGTGCACTGCCATGGAGGGCAAGCTGGAGGCTTTAGAGACTCTCAGTCCTTTCCTTAAACTTTGTGCCTCAGAACATCTAGAGGTGGGTTTCAATGCAGAGCTGATGTTTCATTGTTACAATTTCATCAAATCTTGAGATGGGCAAGACCTCAGTCCTCTCTGCGTTCAACCTGTGGATGTAAATCAAAGATGACTAACTCCCAATGCGGATCACACAATTTAATCGCAGTTCCTCCTGAACCCCTATTTGTCATGTGTAATGCTGATCCTGTGAGGCTGCCTGGGCAGATGAATTTGCCACCAGTGGAGCTTAGAACAGAAGTGGATCTGGTTGCAAGATGAGCACCTTACTTTATTTGTAGTTGATGATTTCAACTAAATACCAATCAGTTTTCAGTACGTAGCAATTTGGAATTTACTGCAGGAATACAGCATCGTTCAAACTGAGACAGTGTAACCACTGAAGCTTATAAACTGTGTTGTTAATTAGACCATGTGCTTTTGATGGACTTTTAAAAGCTATTAAAATTTCCATGTTGGGGACTGAAATAATTACTTCTCTTTCACGTGTTTGACAGAATTGTGAATGGCATTTTAAATTTCTTTCTTATGGTTGCACTGCTTTGAAATGTACCTAGAAGAAGAATCTGCATATCCTTCAGTGATTTGGGTGCCATATGTATATTGAAAATACATGCCTCTCGTTTTCAGTCTGCTTTTCTTTTTTTTTTTTTAAATAAAAAGAAGTTCCCATGACTGTAAGGAAAGTGGCTTGCATTTTGTTATATAAATTCCAGAGCACGAAGTGCTGATGAACAAAAGGAAGACAGTTAACTGTTTAGCCAGGTTGTGAAATAGCTCTTCAGAAAGCAAAGGTGTAATTCCTGGCAACTAATAGCATACAAAGATCATCCCCTTACCCGATACTCTTGGAGATCAACACAGAATGTCACTCTCTGTTAGAGAATGATTATTTCAAGCCCTGCATGTGTTTGAAAAGCAAAGAAAAAAGAACCTGTGCTTCGTAATTCAGAAAACAAATAATTTTGTTCTGTTTCTGATCTTCATTTATAGCACCAGCAACAAGTGGTGCAGGCTGTGGAGCGTGCCAAGCAAGTGACCATGGCAGAACTGAACGCAATCATTGGGGTACGTGGTCTTTCCATTTAAGCTCTAATAGTGTTTGTAAATAGCTTTTTTTTTTCATTTTCTCTTTTATGAACTCATGTCCATCAGGTGGGCAATATTAGTGGACAGAGGTGAAGTCAAGTGGCTTAATCTCATTACTACCTGAAAATTTTTGCTTGCACTGTGCTGAGAAGACAAACAGGGTAATTTATATCTGTGTTGCATACATTCCCTGAAGCTGGATTAGTATCTGTTTTTCTGTTGTCCTTTCGAAGTAATATTTCTTTCTTTGTATACCACCTTCCAGTCTGCTTCTGCAGCCACAGTAATGTGTAGCCGTCATATACCACGCTGTGCTTTAAGGGGGTTTATGCTATCCCTGCTCCCTGCTTTTTCTGGTTGGTGGCTCAAGGTTTTGCATATTCACTACACTTTTTTTTTTCCGCATTCAAAAAGAGCTGTTACATTAAAAACCCAAGAAAAACAAAAAAAAACCACAAAAGATCCCCAACAACCAAAATTGATGGTTAAATAACACGTTACCAGTGTGCTTATAGTTGCCCTGCTCCGAGTCATCTAAAAATATGGGTGTGTGGAGCCTCTCTTCTAAAAGCTTTACTGCCAGCAGTATTAGCCCAGTGTAGCAGTCCTGCAAGATTTTATGGGT
Organism: Apaloderma vittatum; assembly: GCF_000703405.1. Lineage (NCBI taxonomy): Eukaryota > Metazoa > Chordata > Aves > Trogoniformes > Trogonidae > Apaloderma > Apaloderma vittatum. Next base: position 12,900 of record NW_009732387.1, on the reverse strand, counting down.
GTGGGTAGCCACAGTGTTTACATTTTACAGTTGGAGAGGAGAGGCATAACAATGAAAACCATGGTTGTTCACACTAAATAAAATAAAGGTGAGAAGTCATAGTTTAATAGCACATTATTCACATGTATAATTATGCAGCTGGTGCAAGCAGTTGTTTAAGTTATTCTAATGAAGACACTACAACTGCACAGCCCATCTTCTGCACCCTCCCAAATGCTTTTTCTTTTGTGTATAGATTACACATAAAAGTCTTTTCCTTTTTTTTTTTATTCAGTGTATCAAACACACTTTGAAATGCTAATTATTCCATTTACTTTCATTAAAATTCAAATTGCTGAGTGAAGATGTGGATAAGGGTCGTCGAATAATCAATCTGAAGTGAAGATATTGCTTCAATTATGCCTCTGTCTTTTAACAAGGAAATCAGGACTCTCTGATCATTGCTGACGGTAGTGTAGAGCAACGGTCTGATTGTAGCTTGTTTTTAATAGACTGTTTCTAACTATTTTGTATCCCTCTGACCACAAGAAAACACTGGTAGACAATTAGGAGATATAAATGGAAAAGAGTAACCTTTATTTCCTCTGAAGTGCCCGTTAGAAAGAAGGGGGTGAATCCGAGCGAGTCGTGTAGAATCATGAATAACATTTGTTGTATGTCTTTTATGCTCCAGTGGGGAGAGTGGGAGATGAATAATTTCCCAATTAGTTTTCATTACCTAACGAAAAATATTGTCTTATATTAACATTCTTTGCATAAATTAAGTAGCTAAAGATTTGCTTCTTTGTTAAGGAAGTCTTTATATGTGTGTGCTGCATGTGTATATGTACATGTACCATTGTGTGTGTGTGTGTGCATGCACATGCATGTGTATGCATAGTTCCCCATCTGCTTGTGCAAATTTTTGTCATCCACCTTTGCATGTATTAGAGAGACTACAAAAAAGCAATTTGCTTCCTAGTAAAGAATGAGGTGGTTGATGCAAACCTTATGATGGTATAGATACTAGCTATTGCACTCCTCATTTAAGTTTATCCTGCTTTCATAAACCACTAAACCACACAGAATGAATACAAAGAGAGGAGAGACTTGTCTGGGAGCCTGGCAGAAACTTCTGTTGGTCTTCTCCCACTAGACAGAAGTAAATTTCTTTTTTGTTTGTTGCTGTCTGAATTTATCTGTTCACATCAATTGTCATTCTGCTGCCTCAGATTTCAGAATATTTTGAGTTTTGGTTTTGTGCATTAAGATTGAACAGCTCTCACCTCCCTCATAAGACTGACTTTTACCTTGCTCTACTGCCTTTTTTTCACTGTTATGCTTTATGTCGACTTAGGAAATGCTGTGTGGCACTCTTCTTAGCTTTAGAGAAACAGGAGCAATACGGAATGAAAATTTTTTGTTCATTGCATTTGAAGAGAAGTAATCTAATTGATTCATAAAAAGATGGAATAAATACAATAGCAAATAATCAAGAAAGCTTAAGTTTTAGTTGCATGAATACCCACAATAATGTTATGTCTGCACTTAGATTTAAGCCTGAAAATGTAGCATGGAACTAAAAAACAATGTGTTACATTCAGTAAAGTGGATACCAGAAAAAATAAAACTAAGAATGTAATTAGAAATCGTGGCCTTTCTAGATGACTAATTGTGTTGTCTTATATTATGTTGCTGTTTGATAAGTCTGACAGAGTTTGTGTTCTTTTAACTCCGTGATATTTTAAAAGCTTCGGAAGTTCATTTGCTCTTTATAGCATATAGTATATATCTTTGAGTTACCCATTGAACTGTGTATTAAGTGAAGACAGAAGCAGTGTCTGGGTTATTGAAATACAGCTCTAGCTTAAGTTTGTGCTTTGGAGGGCCCTATTCAGTTCACTTCACTGATGCTAAACCCCTTTGGTTTGAACAGAGAAACCCTGGGTTTGAGTTCAAGATAGATTTTACCAGAAAGGAGGGTGTCACAAGAAAATAATCGAATGTGCACAAATCATGTCTTTCTTTGTGTTTCACATTATATATTTTTGTATGAATGTGCTCTGATTTAATGGAATCTGATGAAGCACCTTTTAACTTCGCAATATTATTCTATCTTCATTGGTAAATGAACCAAATCACTGATCCATGCAGTTTAAATGCAAAATACTGAAGTGAGCCTGGAACCCAGAGAGACTGCTTGTTCTGCTGACAATAAACTAGTTGTGTTTAATGGAATGAAACACAGTTATAATGACTTCTTTCACAGGTCATGTTCAGTTTAAAACTGTTGACAGGCTGAAACAAGGTAAATATCATCTGTCTTCTTCAGGAGAGATGCAGGGTGAAAAACTGAACCAAAACTAGATAGATATCATAAGCATGCTGTAGGACTGTAAATCTGCAGGCATCGAGACTCTGCATCTGGTGTTCACCGTGGACAGTATGGTGCAACATTCTTGCTCAGAGCAATTTGTAGTGCACATCCAGAGCTCCCTTTTAGGTTGGTTGTATTGAGGTGAGCAGTGTGATGTACCCAGTTGATCTCGTCATGTGTCATAGCTGCCGTGGTTTTAAATTAGAATCTGCAAGATCACGCTGTTTGAACAACACACAAATTGTAGCCTTAAATCAATAATATGATCTAATTAGGAATGATATTTTCATTTCCTGTATTATTAAATTGAGTTGTCTAACTCTCTTAAAATGTTTTTGAGTTTGGTGTGTTGTGTTTTATTTAAATCCATTATACTATATGATCGGAACATGCTGTGTCAGTGTGGTTATGTTTTAATAAGGGAACGAGGAACTTGTAACTTTATAAGAATTTTATCAGTCTATTTTTTTTTGTCCCCTCTGTTTAAAATAGTCAGTTTTCAGCTGCAGTAGGGTAGAAAGGCAGAAATGGAGGTTACTGCTTGTGTGCCTGTTTATCATACAGAGAGAGATAAATGTACCAAAAACTTAAGAACAGGTATGTGATGGTGTTCAAAGAAAATGTAGTTTAGCACAGGAAATGCTGAACCTCAATTTTTAGCAGTGACATTTTAATGATAGGAAGTCTGCAAAATTATTTGCCATCAATTGTGAAGGCAATAACAAGCCTTGGTGGTTTTTCACACCCTCTGTGTTAAGTGCTTTCAGAATGACAGTGTAAACTGTGTTGGAGAACTCCAAGGAAGTAAAACTGATTAAAATGTTCATGCTTGAATGGTGCTGATGGAATAGTTCATTTGGACTTTCTGTACCTCCTGCAGCTCAAGCTGAAATATTAAAATTCAGTGGATTTAAATCTCTCTCCCTCAGCACAGGAAAAAAACATTACATTTTAATAGGTTTTAAACTCATAATTCATTGATTTGGAGCAGCACTATTAAATCTATTTAAATATTACTTGTATTACTAAGGAAATGATTTAAATGATTTTTCTTTTACTATTCTATACATCTGGCTTAAAAAAAAAGGCTTCAGTTTAATTTTTAGGCATTTTGTTTTATTATGTCACTTTTATTATCTTCTTTGAAAATAAGCAAATGGCAGTTGCTGGAAGAAAGGACTCCTGCGTTGTCACATGTAATCATCAAGCTATAAACTTCTTTCTTTAATACACTGCTTGTCACAATTTCTACCTTGTGTTTGCGGCTGAGGCACTTGTTTGGCCCATCTCAAAAGGTGTATAATTTTTGGTTGCTTTCAAATGAGTAGTCCATTTTACACCTATGGAGAGCAACACCTGTTTAAATAAAATAACAGTATGCCATCGCAGTCGTGAAAATCTTTGAAAGCAACGTGGTGCAGATAAGTGCACGTAAGTTGTAATAAGAACTTGGCATCAGTGCCTGCGATCGCTGTTGTGGCACCAGTGGTCCATGATTCCTGCCACCAAATGCTGAGATGCTTTTCCACGTTGCTGCTTCACATGTAGAGGCACCCCCCACTCCTCGCAGAGAGGTGGCTTGTTTCTGCCTTTCTTGTGCACTTGCGTGGTGAGGAAGAGTGAGAGGAGGTTTGATGGAAGCAGTGCAGCTGTGGGGGAAATGTTTTGATTCCAGTTTGCATGGCAAAGTCATTCCAGATCACACACACTTGACAGGACCGGGAGCTTCAGGAAAGGTGGGAAAGGGTGGTAGAATGAACAAGTATGTTGTAGCATGGGGGCAACAGTTGCTTGTCTCCCTGACTCTTCTGCATTGCTTGTTCAAAGATGTATTAAATGGTGGTTGAAACTAAAATGCTGTAAAACAAGTTGCCCACTTGCTGTGTGTTGTACACAGGTTGTTGCAGTGGGAAGGTGGCCGAGGAGGTTGACTTAATGGGTCTGCGCTTTGACTTGTGTTTATTTGTATACCCTAAAGAAATGCTGCAACTCCTTCCTTCCCATTTAATTGCTCTTTATTTGCTATTTGGATATTGAAAACGTGTGAAAAAGTCTTGCGATTTTTTTTACACTACTTTGTGCCTGAAGTTGAATTGTAGAAGGGGTTATAGATATATAAGGGTGTTGGGTGAGCACTTTTGGTTTTGAATTACTCATCTGAAGTCTGACTAGGTTAAAGACACCTTGTATTTTGGGGGAAAGACATTTTTGGTAGGGATTTTTCTTCTTCTCCCCTTATTCCCTGGTGCCAGCTTCAGTCAGAGCCTTGCAGGTGAGGCCTAATTTAAATAAATCTCTTCCACATGCAGCATTATCCTGATTTAAAGAAGCTGAAAAATATTTTCTAGGGGTTTTTGAGGGAATTAATTAAAATGTAAATAATTCCAGATTCCATATTTACTAGAAAAACACTGCTCTGAGGATGGATTTTAAATACTGTTGCTGCACTTGGACTGAGCTGCCACTGTTTTCCACTTATATTTTCAGTAGCTGTGGTAGGTGCTGAATTTATATCGTCTGTCACTATATGAGCAGTCAGTAACGTTGCAGTGTGAAGTACAGACCACTTATTACATCTCACTGCCGACATGCTGATGCCAGAGGCCCTGCTCATTATGCTTAAGTAAATGCATATGACATGAGTGTTAAGGCTCACATGCTGTGTCTGATCAGGCATGAGAGCTGACTTCTGCCTCAGTGTTCTCAAGGTTTTCCAAACCCTATCCCCAAGGCTGTGTGACCACCATTTTTAATCAGTGCAGATATGAGGGGTCCTATGGAGAATTTTCTTCATGTTCTACAGCATGAACACATGCAATATTTTGTTTATGACTTATTTTTGTACGCTCTCACTTCACACACATTAGAAAGAAGAAAACACTGTTGCCAAAGTGGTCTGTACTCCACTGTATGGAAACTGTCTTCAGCCAAATACGTATTTGGTATACTCCATCAGACTCTTGGTCTGTTATGTGCTAGATATTACCTTAAGTGATGGCCTTGTACCCGTACTTTAGAAAAGAAGAAAAAATGTATCTGTTTGGCTTTGAAGTATTGTGAAGGCAAGGGTTTCCCAAAAATGCCTCATTGCAAAATCAGCAACCTTTATGTACTCAGTAGAGAGGCAGCCATTTAAAAATGTATCCTTATGTATAGACTAAAGACAGTTATTATTGTGTCATGGCTTCATACCACAGAGTTCTGATCCCTAAAGAGGATTTTATATTTGTCATCTAGACTTCTTCCCAACCACACTTTGTAGGCCATAGCCTCCAGCTATGAATGAGGACCAGGATTCCAGAGAATGGATAGGTCATTTAAATGTTTGCTTTTTTGAAGAAAAAATTTAAGAGGTTTTAAATCCGTAAGTTGTCTGATATTGCAGAACATTTGACTTCTGTTAGTGAAACAGTTCCTTCTGTGCTTATTGTTTGGTGAACTTTTTGCAAACACTTCCTTAGTATATGAATGTATCACAAGCATTGATGAACTTACTTCAGTTACGTTTCTGAAACAAACAAGTATTGCTTTCCCTGTTCTACCTTTGGAAGAGGCTGAGACAAAGAAAAGAGCAACTGTTCCTTCCACAGTCTCTAAGCTACAACTTAAGTCCAGGTGATTTGATTGCTGTCAAGACCTTCCTTGATCAAAGCGGCAAAGTAACTGGGAAACTGCACTAAAGCAAAAGAAATCACTTTAAGTTTCTGTTATTTGACTAATGGACACTACATTAAAGAGACAGAACACAACATCTCTCAATGCCTGGAGAGAGATAATGGTATACTGCTGTCTTAACACGTAATGTTGACCTGTGGGAAGAGAGTCCTCACCACTGAGCAGGCATTACAGTGCACAGGACCAGAACTGCACCAGAAATAACAGTCTTCAAAGATGCAAAATGGATTGGAAAGAGTGGATCAATCCAAACAACCCAGGTCTTTATCTCAAGTAGAGACAATTTGCTGAAATCCAACAGTGAGTGTTTGTGTGCTGTAAGCATGACAAAATATAGCGTTAGTGCTTACAGAGTTACGGAGCCTGTGCTTCTCAGTAATTGCTGTCCAGAAATTTTGCTTGCTAAGGATTTATTTTAAAAGATGAATTAAAGCAATGCATGTGTGAGATGCACAACATGCATCTCTTTTATGCTGAGAATAAGCAAGAGGAGTTAGAGGCATGTGAACACTTGCAAGGCTGTGATCTTATTGGGATTACAGAGATGTGGTGGGGTGGCTCCTAAGACTGGAGTGTTGGAATGAAAGGATATAGACTCTTTAGGAACCACAGGCAGGGGAGAAAAAGGGTCAGTGTTTCCCTCTGTATCAATGTGCAGCTTGGAGTGCGTGGATCTGGGGATGGATGAGGAACTGACTGACAGCTTGGGGGTCAGGATTAAAGGGAAGGGCAGGGACAGGTGACATTATAGTGGGGATCTGCCACAGGCCATCTGATCAGGAAGACCAAGTGGATGAGGCCCTCTGTAGACATATAGAAGGAGCCACATGATCACAAGCCCGTGTCCTTATTGAGGGTCTCAGCCAACCTGATTTTTGTTGGAAGGACCACACAGCAGGGCATAAGCAATCCAGGAGGTTCCTGGAATACATTGATGATAATTTTCTCCTCCAAGTGATAGAGAAGCCAACAAAGAGAGGTCCTGTGCTAGACCTAGTTCTTACCAACAGGGAAGGGCTTATGGGGAATGTTAAGCTTGAGGATGGGCTTGGCTACAGTCACCATGAAATATAGCGTAGTTCAAGATCCCCAGGGCAATGAGGAGGGTGTGCAGCAAGCTTGCTATTTTGGACTTCAAGGCAGCAGACTTTGGTGTTTTCAAGGGCCTGCTTGGTAAAGTACCATGGGATAAAGCCTTGGAGGGTAAAGGGGCCCAAGAAACCTGGTTGGTATTCAAGGATCATCTCCTCCAAGCTCAGGAGTGATGCATCTAGACAAAGAGGAAATTTAGTAAAATACCAGGAGACCTCTGTGGATGAACAAGGTGCTCCTGGAGAAAACTGGGAACAAAAAGGGAGCCTACAGAGGGTGGAAGCAAATACAGGTAGCCTGAGAAGAATACAGAGAAATCGTCCGAGCAAGCAGGGATCAGGTTAGGAAAGCCAAAACCGTGACAGAATTAAATCTGACTAGGTGTCAAGAACAACAAGAAAGGCTTCTATAAATATGTTGGTGATAAAAGGAAGAGTAAGGATAGTGTGGGCCCTCACCAAAGGGAAACCGGAGACCCGGTTATCCAGGACATGAAGAAGACTGAGATACTCAGTTAATTTTTTGCCTCAGTCTTCACTGGCAAATGCTTCAGCCGCACTGCGCACATTGCAGAACGCAAAGGCAGAGACCAGGAGAATGAAAGACTGTTACTGTAGGAGAAGATCAGTTTCAAGACCCATCCAAGGAACCTGAAGATACAGAAGTCCATGAGATCTTCTGAGATTCATTCACAGATCCCGAGGGAATTGGCAGATGAAATTGCTAAGCCACCATCCATCATATTTGAGAAGTCATGGCAGTTTGGTGAGGTTCCCACTGATGGGAAAAGGGGGAAGATAACCCCCATTTTTAAAATGGGAAAAACGGAAGACTCGGGGTACTACAGGCCAGTCAGTCTCACCTCTGTGCCTGGCAAGTTCATGGAGCAAATCATCCTGGAAACTGTGGTAGGGCACATGCATAATAAAGAGGTGGTTGCTGACAGTTAACATGGCCTCACTAAGGGCAAATCATGCCTGAGAAATTTGCTGGCCTTCTGTGATGGAGTTACAGTATTGGTGGATAAGCAACTGATGTTGTCCTCCATTTGGCACTGTCCCACACAACAGTCTTGTGTCTAAATTGGAGAGATGTGTATTTGATGGATGGACCACTCACTGGATAAGGAACTTGCTGGATGGTTACACTCAAAGGGTTGTGGTGAATGGTTTTTTGTCCACTTAGAGACAAGTGACGAGTAGTGTTCCTCAGGTGCTGGTACTGGGACTGGTGCTGTTTACTATCTTTGTCAGTGATGCAAACAGTGGGTCAAGTGCACCCTCAGCAAGTTTTGTGACAACGCCAAGCTGTGTGTTGTGGTTGGCATGCTGGGGATAAGACATGCCATCCAGAGGGACCTCGCCAGGCTTGAGAGGTAGGCCTGTAAAGATCTCATGAAGTCCAGTCCTCAGGTGCTGGTACTGGGACTGGTGCTGTTTACTATCTTTGTCAGTGATGCAAACAGTGGGTCAAGTGCACCCTCAGCAAGTTTTGTGACAACGCCAAGCTGTGTGTTGTGGTTGGCATGCTGGGGATAAGACATGCCATCCAGAGGGACCTCGCCAGGCTTGAGAGGTAGGCCTGTAAAGATCTCATGAAGTCCAGCGAGGCCAACATCCAGAGGGACCTTGCCAGGCTTGAGAGGTAGGCCTGTACAGATCTCATGAAGTCCAACGAGGCCAAGTGCAAGGTCCTGCCCCTGGGTCAGGGCAATCCCAACCAGAAATACAGGCTGAGTGACAAGTGGATTGAGAAAAGACCTGTAAAGAAGGGCTTGAGGGTGTTGGTTGATGAGATGCTCAACATGAGCCAGTAATGTGTGCTGGCAGCGCAAAAAGCCAACTGTATCCTGTGTTGCATGAAAGGAACATGGCCGGCAGGTCGAGAGAGGTAATTCTGCCCCTCTGCTCTCCTCTTGTGAGACCCCACCTGGAGAACTGCATTTAGATCTGGGACCCACAACACTAAAAAGACACAGACCCATTGGAGTGAGTCCAGAGGGCCACAAAGATGATCGGGGGCTGGAGCACCTCCCCTCTGAGGACAGGCTGAGGGAGTTGGGGCTGTTCATCCTGGAGAAGAGAAGGCTCCGGGGAGACGCCTGTCAGTACTTAGAGGGTGCCTACAGGAAAGAAAGGGAGGAACTCTTTGTCAGGGAGTGTAGTGATAGGACAAGGGGTTATGGATTTAAACTGGTAGAGAACAGATTTAGATTAGGTATTAGGAAGAAATTATTTTCTATGAGGGTGGTGAGGCACTGGCACAGGTTGCCCAGGGAAGCTGTGGATGCCTCATCCCTGGAAATGTTCAAGGCAAGGCTAGATGGGGCTTTGAGCAACCTGGTCTGGTGGGAGGTGTCTCTGCCCATGGCAGGGGGATTGGACCTAGATGATCTGTAAGGTCTCTTCCAACCCAAACCACTCTATGATTCTATGCCTAGATGGCTCTTGTACCATACATTGTGAGGAAGTGTAGATGTCAATTATAGCTGCCACATTAAAAGCTCTGGGGATAGAATTGCTAGTAGATTTATCAGCTGAGGTCTCTCTGTGAGCAGTGGCATTACTTAACTTCTGTTATTGCTTTTATTGTTTGATTTGTTATACATCTTGGTACTTTTTTCCACTTTTCAGTCATGTTTAATTAGTCTAGGGTTTCAGAAACATTTTTATGTGAGGGCCCTAGAAGAACATTATTTAGGACTCTGCTGGGAACAACACAAACATCACTCATTTTCTAGTTCTAAAGAAAAAGACTGAGAGTCACAAGATCACAACAGGGACACTGGTTTCCGATTGTCAGTCCAGAGGAGAGAAGAATCTCTTCTCAATGCCCATAGGTAGGACATGAGTGGAGCATTCAGTAAATAAGGTAGTTCAACCAGTCTGCACCTACCTGTCCAGAGCTGATTTTTGTCATCTGTTCATCTGCAGCAGAAGGTATCTGGTTGCTGCCATTGTTACTCTTTTCACTGCATTGGTTTTTCAAGTGCTATGTGTGGCATGTTTCACACCACTTGTGCTCCATATGGTTAAGACCTTGAGTTTCACAGAATCACAGACTGTTCAGGGTTGGAAGGGACCTCGAAAGATCATCTATTCCAGCCCCCCTGCCAGAGCAGGATCACCTACAGCAGGTCGCACAGGAACATGTCCAGGCGGGTTTTGATTGTCTCCAGAGAAGGAGACTCCACAACCTCCCTGGGCAGCCTGTTCCAGTTTACTTCGGTTTGGTGCTTTCTGCTTTCTCTTGCAGAAGATTTGGATTTTCTTTTCCTTAGCTAGCAATTGATGGGGTGAAGGAAGGGGAAGAGAGCTTAAGTAGCATGATTTATGCAGTAATTTCTGCGCTTTATTAAATGATAATAGAAAGTGATTCTGAAGAGCCTAATTCTTCCTCCTTCTACCCTCAGTGTGTAATTGAGATGGAGAGGAGTCCTGCAAGCAGAGGGACTACTGAACTACATGATTCTGGGGGAAGGTACACTTGGCCTTTGCAGGGGTCTAGGTTTTTCCTTTATTAAAATGCTGGCCCTTGTAACCACAAATATTTTATTTGCTAGTGGGTTGTATTAATTTTTTTGTTACTTTTGTCCTCAGTCTACAGTGTTTCACTGAGTGACATATAGTCATAGGGGGGAAGGGAGGATGAATGGTGAAACGTGTATCCTGACAGATGTTCCTATATATATGATTAAGAACGGAAATGGGCTCTGCATATACTGCTTTTCATCCCACAATATGATTCAGGAGATTACTTTTTTTGTTCCTAGATCACTTCAAAGATCTTTGAGGCAATTTGTAGAGATATTATTCTGATAGTTTCTTTGTTATTTATGTAGGAGTTCTAAATGCTCTTCTTCTCATTAATGACAGCTATTGATTTTTTTCCTTCCCCCCATAGTTTTCTCAGTGGAGCTTGCTTTCCTCATGTAGAATCAGCATCCTCCAAGGCAGAAATTAGTGCTTCTCAGAGAGTAAGAAGCTTGGTATTCACTGATATTTTAATATTTTTTAGTTATCTTTTTATTATTACTGTCCTTCTTATTCCCTCTCCTTTTTCATTATTCTTCAGTCTTTTTCCTAGATTTGGTCTAACCTGTGCAGTCATTCCCCTTTGTGAACAGAAACATCTGTGTTTTCCAGTAGGTCAGCTGCATTGTAGAGTTCCCACCAATCTCTGATACCTTTCTTTCACACTAGGAATGTTCATTTGCAAAATGACCTCTTTCACTTAAAAGAGTAAAGATAGTAGGTTGCTCTACCCTACATCTGTACCACAGTCTCTTTATGGGAAACCAGTTATGTAGTATATATGCAGGTAGCTCCAGGACCATTCCACTGGAGGAACTGCTGCATGAGTCTCTTTGGAGGCTGTTGTGCTGTGTTGCATCTTAACATCAGAAAAACCTTTTTTGTAATGGTATGCCAGCAGAGAGAGAACTGTACAAAGGAAGTTCAAACAGTGCACATCGTGTCAGCGTTGTCAGGGTTGTGAACAGGCATGATAGATAAAAATTCGTATCCTAAGCACACTTATAACGGTGTGTGCTGAAAGACTTCCTTTTCTTACTGGTCTTTAAACCGTTGACACTGATATTGTGTACTCTTGAGCCATTATTTTTATATCTTTATTTGATCTTTATGTTTTATCCATATATTATCTTACTAATTATCTACTATGAGCAATCAATCAATTATTCTAGCAAACAATGAAGTTATTCAGATTTTTTGAGGTCCTCCCCAGCAGTATTGCAGGTATAGGTAGCTCACACATGTGTATAGGTATAATATATCCTTTTAAGACATTAGTTTGTTAGTGTTAGAAATGTCTTCAGTTTAGAGGAGTATGTTCATGTTGTTTGGATAAAGGCTGTAAGCTTTCAGGATCTGTAAGAGGAAAGGTGGTAGATTACTGCGACACAGAGCTGCTTGGAGAGTATCCAGTAAAACCTTGAGCCTATTCCAGGAAACTAGGCTTTGAATGTGCTGACTATAACAAGAGAGCATTAGAAATTAATTTGTTAGTGGGTTTATTATCACATTTTACTTTAGATTTGATCTCTTAAGATGTGTTGGGGAAAGAACTAAGGTAAGCATCAATATTTAGAATTGCAGCTGTAAAAATTAGTGATACTCACCTAAGAACCTTTTGCAAAGCCTTTTATCCCATTTGTTTAGACATGGCTTTGGAATTATTTTACCCTGTACTGCCTACAAGAATATGCAGAAAATTTAAAAAACAAACAGGTTAATAGTAACCAGATGTTATCTTTATTTGACATGATTAATGTCTTGAAAGTTTTACTTCAGTTTTTACTACTGAGCTGACTTAAATGATAATCTTCCTAAAGTTGTTACCAAAAAGAACACTGTCTTCTTTTTTGGCTTCTTATGATTTCTGCCTTTACTATTGCTCTTAAATTTTTTGTACTGGATGTCCCTTAAAAACATTCCAATCTATTTTACAGTTCTATAAGACATATTTCTTGGTAGCTAACTGTTGCTCATTTTCTTTTTAAATATTTCTTGAAAATTTATAGTGTAATAAAGCCTGGTGTACTGTCTTTTGAAGTTTTCATCTACGAAGCAGTCCTGGTTAACTGGGGATGTCCCAGTGGACTGGAGGCTGGCAAATGTAGCGCCCCTCTTCAAGAAGGGCAGGAAGGAGGACCCTGGTAGCTACAGACCTGTCAATCTTACCCCAGTGCCAGGAGAGGTGATGGAACGAATAATCTCCAGAGCCATCTATAACAAGGTGACCTGCTTAGCGGATGA
>NW_009732386.1:48907-53952 GCF_000703405.1 Apaloderma vittatum | reverse complement strand
AGATTTCTCCCTGCCCAGCCCTCCAGCCTGTGTAGGTCTGTCTGAATGGCTGCACAGCCTTCTGGTGTGTCAGCCACTTCTCCCAGTTTTGTGTCATCAGCAAACCTGCTGACAATGCTCTCTAATCCCACATCCAGGTCATTGATGAATATATTGAACAGCAACGGCCCCAGTACTGACCCGTGAGGGACCCCACTAGACACAGCCCTCCAACTAGACTCTGCCCCGGTGAAACTCTCTGACTTCTTTCCTTCAACTAATTAGTGACCCACCTCACTACTTGGTCATCCAGACCACACTTCCTCAGTTTAGCTATGAGGATGCTGTGGGAGACAGTGTCAAATGCCTTGCTGATATCCAGATAGACCACATCCACTGCATGCTCACCATCCATCCCCCTGGATGTCTTCATAAAAGGCTATGGTTGGTCAGGTTGGTCAGACATAACTTCCCCTTGTCAAAGCTGTACTGATGGCTTCTAATAACCTTCTCATCCTTGATATGCCTAGAGACAGTGCCAAGGATAAGTTGTTCCATCAAATTACAAATATAGTATTTAAAATTATCATACATAAATGTGATCATCTAATATATATATCCTCCTAAATTATCCGATTTTCAGAAATGCTAAGTATACCAGTTTTTAGCAAAAAAATTGGTGATATTGGCTGTTCCTTGTCTTTTTTGCGTCTTCTGAAAGACGATATCTGATGGATGAAATTAGGTTAATCAATCATCTAAAGCAGATATCCATATAGCCTAAACTTGATTTAGCATTAACAGTATAGTGGCAGGTCTCCCATATGATAATAATGTTAATTATGCCTGTACCTTATTCATCTAGGACCCTTTTCTTGGGTAAGTGAATCGATCTTTTTATCCACAATGGAAATGAGATCCTGGACCTTTCTACTGAGAAGGTATATGGTGCTGATAATTGGTGATAATAATTTCAATTACAGTTTGATTTGGGTTTATGTCCACTCAGAATTGCACAGAGATATCTGTATCTGAAATAGCCATCATAAGAAAAAGACAAAAGCTAAATTTTAGAACCTTGAAAGGGCTATAAAGAAGAGAGTTAATGCAGACGGAAGGAAAGAGATTTCTGCTGATATCCGTGATCTACTTCGTGATCTTTTTTTATCCTGACACTTAGTAATGACATTTTTGGTCGGAAACTATTTTCATTCTTTTGAACTTTGAAGTTTCAGTGTGGTGTAAATCACTGAGCCTATAAGAAGAAAGTTCAATGAGAATTAGAAAAATCTCTGGTGGCAGAGGAAAACAAGTCACAGCGGCTATGGAAGCAGTCACAGAAAGTTATGAGTGGGTTTTTATATGCAGACATTCCTGTCATAGTAACTCAGCAAGCATAAGCTTTCTGTTGAGGGGGTTACAGAATTTATCAGTAAACCCACAAAAAGTACAAACAGTAAGCACTATAGTAAGTGCTATACAGAGACACCTAAACCAACATGCTGGCATATAGGACTATGTCGGGCATGATGACATAAGAAATTTTGGAAAATACGGCAGAACACATCTGCAGAACTTCCACCATTTGGATTGTGTATACTACTGAAATATATGAAATCTAATGAGGACAAATAAAAGAACAAGTCCTATTGTCAAGCTTGTGGATAATATTTCACCAAAGATGAAGAGAATAAACAAAACACAGTCCTCTAAAGACTTTTGTTTTGGTGTGCAGCACAGAATATTGATTCTGAATTCAAAAAACCATTGCAGAGTTAGACATTAAGTTAAACACCAGTAATACCGAAGTGAAAGTTGAAGATTTATTTATACTGGTGTTACTTTTCCACAGTTTAATTATTAAGAATGAAATCCACATATAAATAAAAGTAATTAATATAGTTATAAAGCTTAGAATATTAAGTGTTCCATTACCACAATCAATAATATGAAAATGAATAAACAGATTAAGAAGCACAAAGCCAGTCTACCACTAAAACCAAAAAAGCACAAGAAATCAAATAAAATCAATCACGCTGTAGCCTTGATTTATGCATTCCCACTGATCCTTTTTCGGTGTATTTTGCCTGAATCTACATGAACACAAGCAACAAAATACCAATAAATCCAGTGGTACTCAGGAATGAGAAAAAAGACTGTATTTTCAGTCAACATGATTTGCATGTTATATAATAGGGTCCCAGAAAAAAAACCACCCTGACTGTTGTGAGTCGACCTTGGCTGGATGCCAGGTGCCCACCAAGATGCTCCATCACTCCCCTCCTTGGATGGACAGGGGAAGAAAAATACAACAAAAGGCTCATGAGTCAAGATAAGGACAACAATTGCCATCATGGACAAGACAGACTCGGCTTGGGGAAATTAATTCAATTTATTACCAGTAAAATCAGAGTAGGATAATGAAAACTAAAATCAGATTTTATAATAATTTTCTCCTTATTCCTCCTTTCTTTCTGGACTTCTCTCTTCATGGGGTCACAGGAAGATGCTTGAGTGGATTTCACATGGGGTCACAGCCTTCTTTCAGGTGTATCTACCTGCTCCATCATGGAGGCCTCCATGGGCTACATACAGGTGGATATCTGCTCCACCATCAACCTCCATGGAGTGCAGGCAGACAATCTTCCTCACCATGGATTTTATCACAGTCTGCGGGGGAATCTCTGCTTTGGCGCCTGGAGCATCTCTTCTCCCTCCTTCACTGACCTTGGTGTCTGCAGGGTTGTTTTTCTCACATATTCCCACTTGTCTCCTTCTGTTTGTGTTGCACAGCAGTTTTTTCCCCTTCTTAAATATCGTAGAGATGTGATCACTGTCACTGATGGGCTCAGCCTTAGCCAGTGGTGGGTCTGTCTTGGAGTCAACTGGCATTGACTCTATTGGACACAAAGGAGGCTTCTAGCAGCTTCTCACAGAAGCCACCCCTGCAGCGCCCCTGCTACCAAAACCTTGCCATGAAAATCCAGCATTTCAGAATATTCTACTACTACTCATAACCCATCTTCAAGGACTGTAAGTTCATGACATAAAAATGTAAAACCAGTACCAGTTAAATTCTGTCTTTCTAAAGGCTCTAGAAATATTGCTGGTTTTCAGAGGTAAATAATACAACATGAACAACCTCCCAGTGGCCATGGCCACAGACATCCCATACTAGAACATCATAAACGTTGTTTACCGGGAAAAAAAGTGATGTAGTTTGTGTCACTTGTCACCTTCTTCATTAGTGGCCCAGTAGATAGAGTATGTCACCTTTCAGGGTGTTTGTGAAACTTTAGATGCTTGACATGGTAGTTGTCTAGATAGTAGACATTAAGTTCACTTCAAAATATTTGTTCAAACAGAGTCGATTATCTGCTGTATAATGTCATCTCTAAACAAGGGTTTCTATGAAATCAGGATTCACAGCCTAAAATCACATTCAGGTCTTAGTACCAAAGTTGCTTTGCTCAAGGCAGAGAATGTGCAGTTCACAGTGTGAGTTTTTGTTATCTACCTTGAAAAAGCCATATAAAGCTAATGAATAAAAGCGTCCCTCAGAGAGCAGTATCTGAAAACAGAGCTAGTGTTTCTGAGCCTCGGCAGATCACAAAGCACCATGTAGATACATGTGTTTGAGTCTAAATAAAATGAAGGCAAGGAATGACCTGGAGAAATGGGCCTTTGATTATCCGCATTGTTTGGATGTCTTAGTAACTGACTGTATTAGACCACTTATTACAGCTCCTTTCAAAATAGTCTTCAAACACAGTTCCAGGACAATTCTTTCACAAGTCAACACAGCCTGTGTAAGGTCACCAAGATTTTCGTTTGCTGGAAAAAGCAAAATCCTAGAATGTTAGAATGCATTGAACTGGAAGAGATTTTATCAAAACTGTCCATTAAGAAACACAGTCATGCAGCAATGCACATACCTGTAAGTGGAATAAATATTTATCTGAAACTAATAAAGTTGCGTTCCCAGGTGTTCATTTTCAAGTATTTCAGCTCTGCAGTTCACTCTCACTGATAGTCTTCAATTGTCCACCTAGCTTTAATAGTATTTTGCCTCTAGAGCCTCTTGGAGTGAGGTGTTTCAGCTCTAGAAACCGAGCTATGACTTGCCATGACTGTTATCAGATTGAACTTCCATAATTTTACAGTCTTCTTCCCAGCTGAAAGTCTTACTGTAAAAATGCCAATCTGTGTATTATTTTAGATAAATATTTGGAACATGATAAAAAGGGAAGGGAAGGGAAGGGAAGGGAAGGTGAGCTGCTATACAATTGATCTCAGTCATTTTCTTGTTTTGCTTAACTATAATCATTAGACAATCAAGCTAAAGTTACCCTGTGCTTCTGCATTTTGCAGTTGTAGGTGCTAAACATTCACATAAGCAAAGTGATACCTTTTATGGTAATTCTAGCATCTCTGGAACCCTAGATGAAATAATCCCATATGTAAACGATCTGGCTGCTGGTCCTAGAGCTTGAGAGTTCAAGCAGGCTTCCTGATAAGTAGACAGCAATGTTCAGTACATAGGCCAGCAGTCACAGAGAGTTTTATTAAAAATCACATCCAAGAATGCCATTCACGAGACATCAAATAGCTGACAAATGGTTCTGGAACACTTTTCCAGAAAGTGAAAAGTCTGGATTCAGTCTATTGCTCTTCATAAAGCTTTCCAAACCACCAGTTTTCATCTCCCATTTACTGAAGTTGTGTCCTTAGGGCAGTGTGGAAGAATATAAGATTTATCAGGTTAGTGAGAACAAAAAAAAACAACCCCATAATATGATTCTGGTAATCAGGAAAATTCCCAATGCAAGGCATTACTTAGGCTTCTGAACAGCTTCCAGAGCTCTGTAAATATACATGCAATGTGACCTTAACATAAACGGTATGAATATGTGGAAAAAAATGTACAACTGAGGATCAAAACATAAGACTCTTCAGTTACACAAGCATGTTGTCAGCCAGGCTACAGAAATGGGGATCTCTTTTTTTGTCTTTTCCCTCTCTTACAGTTCTTATTACAACTGGCCACACAGTGGCACAACTTCAGC
>NW_009732386.1:0-48876 GCF_000703405.1 Apaloderma vittatum | reverse complement strand
GGAAAAACAAGAGGCAAAATTTCCGTTAAGATCTTTTAGCATTACCAATTTAGCTGTTTCTGTATAGTATACTTGTTTGGAGTTGGGTTTATTTGTTTGTTTGTTTGGATTTTTTTTGCTGTTGTTTCAGTTTGTTTTGCTCTGTCCTCCATTTGATTTGTTGATTGGTTTGGTTTTGTTTGCAAGGGGGCAGGTTGTGGATTTCTAGATTTTTTTTTTGTGAAGCTAGTCCTAAAATATCTAGCTTGCTGTTAAAATTTACTTGGTAAATAAGGAAAAAATATAATGAATAGCAAATTAGGGAATTTTAGTGAATCTCTGATGCTGAAGGTCTTGTAATGGAGCTGCTTAGTCTTAAAGCATGAAAATTTCTGTACTGAATATAATTTGAGGACCATTTTTCCCATAATCATGCTATGTACCATTGCTAAGAGACCTACTTTTGCTTCAGAGGACAGAAAGAATTTGTGGCTAACACAGTGCTCAAGAAATTTGAGTCTTAAAACAACTTTTACACCCTAAGCAATATCACTGTAAATTCTTAGGATATGTTTTAGAAAATTAAGCTGGTGGGAAAAAAAAAAGAAAGTTATTTTTCTGTTGGAAATCAACTGTGCAAAACATAATTTTCATGATACATTTTTCTACCGTACAGCAGCTATTCCTTATTCACCCACGAGATGGCACCAGAAGCTTGAATAAAGTTTGGTCATGTACATGGACAGGGACACCTTGACATGCTGGTTTCCTCTACATCTCTACCGCTGAAGTGGCACAAATACATGGCACAAATTCAGAAATCTGCATCTATCAAACACTTTGAAATGACACATAGTTTTTACAAAGAGTAAAGGTAATAGTCATCTCTGTTTGATTCAAATAGGTATTTCATTGCAGGTAAGACCAATGCTTAAACTTAAAAATAAGTATTTTCTAAAAATATCTCAGATGTAATTTAAAAATGCAAGCTAATTCCCAGAGAAGACCATTTCTTCAGTAACATAATTTGAGTTCATTTTTTGATATTCTTTTAAAGACGGAGCAGTAAAAGTATTATTAAACAGCTCAAAGTTTAATCATTTTAAAAGGTCTTTCAAGGTTAATAGAGGTTAACATAATTTTAAACGGGTTCCTATGTAAACAGAAAAATGTTTACAGCATGACTACTACTGATACAATTAGAGCTGGCAATAATTTATTTTTTAAATGTTAAGGAGGGTTTTAATTTCTATATTAATATAAAGCATATAATGAATGTTCATATTACCTTCTTCTAGGAATCTTGCATATAAAAATAGAATCATAGAATGATAGAATGGCCTAGGCTGGAAGAGACCTTAGAGATCATTTAATCCAACCTCCTTGTCATGGGCAGGGACGCCTCTCAACTATATTAAGCAACACATGGGGACCGAATATAATTTATCTGCAAATTAAAATAAGGCCATCAAGATTTATTTATTCATTAGTATCTGTAATAAAGAGATTTTAAAAGAAGATTCTTTTAAAATCTCCATTAAGATTGAATTGTAAAAACGGTAGTAAAATTTGTCTTTTACAAAGAAAAAAATCTCTACCATTATAAAACCAAGGTAAAAAATTAAGTTGCAAAAATAATCTGATTTACTTCAGAACTCAGACGCATGTTCTTTCTTTTTACAAAAGATACAGTTTAAATACATAATAAACTATGTAAGAAATGCAAAAAATCAAATACAATTTGAAGAAGAGAAAAACATAAGAATTTGGTACAGATAATACACCAAAGAAATTTTAAATCTTATGTCACAGCGCAATGCAAATGCTAATAACATGTAGATAATATTATTTGCCACAGCTGCCCAAGTGAAGAGAAGAATATAGTAAATTAGAAATATAATCTGGTAAGACCTGCATGCTGAATGAAGTAGTTTATCCTTCACTTCCAAAAAATCACAGATAAACATGTAAGAACAAGTCTTGAATGCTCTTGAGATAAAATTTGGTGAACAGTGTGAGTTTTTCTGCAAAGAGTTAGTGTAACTTATTACATAGCAACCACTGTATTTTCCTTGATGCTGAAATAAGCCAAACTGACAGTGTATTTCCAGTCAGTTCAGGTAAAATTTAAGTAGTGCATTAAGTGAAAAAACATTGGGCCCAATCCTCTATTCACGTGTGACAATCTCCTGGACTGCATGTGAAAGAGTTACAGACATGTCCTGATGCCTTAATTCCGGTTCCGGAGTATTTGAGAATATATTCTCAGACAAATTGCAACTTTCAAAATTTTAACTAGCCGCATTTAACTTGTTGTTTTGAATTGGACACCACATCACATCTGGACATTAGGAAGAAATTCTTCACAGAAAGAGTGGTCAGACACTGGAATAGACTGCCTAGGGAGGTGGTCGACTCGCCATCCCTGGATGTGTTTAAGTGTCGCTTAGATGTGCTGTTGGGTGATATGGTTTAGGGGTGAACTTGTAGTGTAGGGTTAATGGTTGGTCTCTATGATCCCAAGGGTCTTTTCCGACCTGAATTGTTCTATGATTCTATGATTCTTGATCACGACTTGCTCAGTACAAGCCTTTAGTATTCTGGCAGTGTTTTTTCTTAAAAAAACTGCGTCATATGTAATCAATAGTAATTCTGTGATCTTAATTTTTTTCCTGGTGTCTAAAATAATGGACAAGTCTTTCAGAATAAAACCTGGTTATATACTAATTGGATTTTAACACTGTGAGTTGCAGAGAATTTCACTAAACTGAGAGGAGTATGTGAACTGCACTCAGAATTCAATCTGGTGTAGCAGAAGTCAGAGTAAAGATCTTAATGTCAAAGTTCTCTTTGAACAGCATCTGGAAAAACTTTTAAGATTATAAGTATTTGAATCCCTTGTTGAAGTCATAGAAATACTCTCATGAAGTTTCCAGTCCATGTTTTTCATACATTCATGTTCTAAGAAGGGAAGTCTGGTCTCAATATGTCTTTCTTCTGAGATGACTGCATCAGTGTAGTCAGTCACAGAGATCACACATTTCAAATATGACCACCATAGAGTTTACCCATATATCATTTACATGAATACATATTGTTTAATCTTATTTATTTGCCACAGAAAGTGTGGATTCCCCACATGGATAAGAAGTCAGTGTTACTGTATGTAAGGAACTGCTCACTGCTGCAGTTAAAACGTTCATTTCTGTTTCTGGGAAAGAACAACTTTTTTTAAAAATGCTGGTTAGATGTGGAAAATCTCAATCTTTTTGTAGTTTAACATGGCTGGAAGTTTCCTGCTGCAAGGGACATATTTTAGAAAACATTGTCAGCTTGCCTGCACATTTTTAAACAATGACAATGAAGGTCTGCAGATTGATATTATAAAGGGTGTATTTCTTAAGAGAAGATGTGATTTATACTTCATTGGTCTCTAAAGTCCATATAGGCACAGCACAGTAAGTGCCACTCCAGTCACTGTCTGTTGAACCTTTTGAGATGCACAGAAACAATAAATTTTTTTTTAAAAGTGCTTCATCTTTCAATAGCATTATACATAGCTTCAAATCCATAGCATGTATAAACTTATGTACAAAAACTAGTGCTAAATAATGAGAATGCGGGTTCAGGGACTCAAAAGCTAGAAAACAACAGAATTAAGGTTTCTCCTTTCCTTAAACATCCCTGTTCAATAAGATGTGTGTTAGGTGCATGTTTTTAACTGCATTCCATTTGCTTGCAGTGCATTTCTTCCCTCTGACACAGAGGACGGATGGCAATCATGGACTGCTCCTAGTTCTTCTCTTGTTTGATGTCTACACCAATTCAAAATTTCTACATCTTATTCAAGATATGTAATCGAAAGAAAATGGCTTATATCCTCATATTCCTACTCCTCCTCACTGTTCTTATAGTGAAAGTATTTAAATGCTTCATAACTACTAAGAGGCATAGTTATCCAATATCTCTTTGGTGCTCCGGGAACAGGTTATCAAACTTCCTCAGTGTTATATACAGTGAACTAAAAGTTCCATTTAGAAATTTAATTTGGATGTAAAGGGCTGTAAAATGAGACACTCTGCTGTTGCTCATGATGAAGGTTCCATTTTTGCTCTCTCTTTAAAACCTGAAATAAAACCACATTCAGAATATTTTGTATATGACAAAAACTGACATTGCAGTATTATTTATATATTTTTTCAGTTTTCAAGCCTGAAATGGTTACACCACCAGACCTTTTTAAGCACATGAGAAATTCACAAATATCCTTTTGTTTAAACAACAGGTATCAGATGTCACAGCAAGTAAACTGTACCTCAGCTGCCTGTGGATTAGCAAATTCCCTGTGTTCAATATTGCTTAGATTAATTGGCAGGCCATTTGCTTTTGACATGCTGCTATTTGCACTGCAGGGCAAGGCACAGGTACAGAACAGCCTCAGCTATGAAATAGCATCAAAGACTACTAAAAATAAAGCTTCAGCTTTAACAGTTATAGTAATTAAGACAAGAAAAAAAAAGAGGGAAAACCACAAACAAACAAAAAACAACAAATAATCCCCAAACACACAAAAAACTCCAAACAGAAGAAGTACAAACCCCCAAAAGCAGTATGTAATATTTATGGCTTATTCTTCAAATATGTTTCTTCTGCATCTAACCCACACATAAAATCTCTTCAACAATGAAATCTTAAGATATATTAAGAGCCAAAAACATTTTAAATATCTCTGATTGTTCATTTATAAATCAGAACTGATATTGCATAGTCATGTGGAATTTATCTCATTCAAGAGGACAAGCTGCATATACAATAGAAATTTGAACTGGAAATACTCCTGATAATCTGAATCAACTGGTTAAGTTTGATACCCATCTGTTTGTTCTGTCAGGTTGTTCAAGGTCTAAAGGAGTCAAATAAGACTTTTTTTCTAGTCCCTTATACCTTACAAAGCATTAAATTGCTCATTTTTGGTAATAGTTTTAGTGCATCCTCTGTTGCTTTTTCTGCAACACTAGAGTAAGGCAGAAAAATCTGTCCCCCACAGCAGGACATGTAAGACAGTAGTCCAGATCAACATCACTACAGCAGAAGTTCAGCAGGACAGGATGGATAGATAATATGCTACTTGAACTGTTCACTGAGTGTCCCGCAACATCCTGTACCTTTTCTCGAGTGCTACATTCAATACTGCAACTATCTACTCTCCTGGGTTACATTTGATGAGTCTCTGACCTGTGAGCTTCCCTGCAACCCTTCAGGAAATGCTTTTTTATTTTGTGTAACACGTAGCTAGTTTAGCTCCGAATCTCACCTTGGAAACACTTGTTTCACATGAACACTGAGTTCATACTCCACTTTATTTTCACTTAAAACATTTTCATTTATTTTCATTTAAAACAGATGTGGAGTGGTGGTGCCCTCAGAAGATAAGAAACCTCAGTGAGCCAGGGAAATCTGTGTTACTTGTGTGTCTCCCGTGAATATAAACTGGGAAATGTCCCATGAGTGAAAAAAGACAGATGAATGGCATGGTTTAGTGCATTGTTCCTGCTGTGCTGAGAAGAATGTCCCTTACCTGAGACATCTAGATGCAGGAAACACCTTGTTCCACTTCCACTCTGGACAAAGGATTTCCCACAACTGTTCCTACATCCTTACCTAGATAAGCAGACTTGTAACCTTGACATGATTATCTCAAGCCCAGGGTCTTACTAATGTGATCAGAGAATAATCTGTTGTCATCCCTTGTTACTAGAAGTCTATCATGTTATAGAAGTCTATCGTATCTCCTCTGAGAAAGAGTTTTCAATTTACATGTTCTTAGCCTGTTCAATCATTACTTGTACGGAAACTGTATTTCACTGCTTTTCCCCGGTATTTTTCCAAGTCTATTGCGTATTTTTTAAGAATCAGAACTGCTTACAATCTTCAAGGTGTGGAAAAGTCAGTTAATTGCATTACAATGGCTTGTGTTTTGTTCTATCTTTTTCTTCTAACAGTCACTAATATTTTATTTATTTTTCTGACCACTGGTATTAATAAACTGGTGTTTCAGAGAATATTTTTTTACAACTCCAAGATATCACGCTTGCGAGGTAATGGTTGGTTTAGAACCTATAATTTTATATGTGAAATTAGGATAGTTTTTCTCCTTGTACATCACTTAACATTTATTTACACTGAATTTCATTTGTCACTTCATTGCCCTTTCAGTCTTACACAATCTTTTTTCAATTCCTCAAGGTCAGCTTTCATCCTTAGCATCTTGAATAATACAGTATTGCCAGTAGCCTTTTTCTTTTTTTGTGGTCTCCTCCTTTCTGGGTCAATGACGAATATGTTTTATAGACCCTTGCTTACCGGCACTGATGACCTGTCTCCATCTCAGGAGCTACGAATTTACTCCTACTTGTGTTTTCTTTCTCTTAACCAGTCATTTATCTATGCAACAAATAGCTTTGCTCATGCCACCTAATTTACTTAAAAGCTTTGTGTGAGAGACTTTGTCCAAAGGCCTTTTGAAGTCTATGTAAAGTAAATAGTTTCCCCCCCAAGCCGCCTTTTTCGGAACCTGTTAAAAATATCAAAGTCAAATTTTCCACTTTCTGATCTTCAGGATCTAAGGCTCTTTAAAGTGAAAAGCTACATGAAACTTAGTAATTCAGATATTTCATCCTTCAGTTCCTCTGTATCTCATACATGAATGACATGTGGTCCTGGAAATTCATTATTGTTCATTTGTCATTTTTTTCCATAAACTCTTCTACAATCACTCAGTTTTAGACAGGTCCTTGATAAGTCTCCTGCTGAGAGTGGCTCCCTAATGGGACTCTCCTCTACCCTTTTTCTTCTGCAAGGATCACCACTGCAGCCTCTCAACCATGACCTTTTCCTACTTGTTTGTTTATAGTACTCCTCTTATATTCTGATCATCAACTGACTGCACAGACTTCTTGATCCTGATGTGTGTTAAAAAAAAATATTATTTTTGTTTCCTTTTTTCACCTGTTAATTCTTTTTAACTACTGGTTTATGTTTTTACATTTTATAATCCTTTCTATTTTCTTTTGAATGTAAGGATGTGACTTTAGCTTTCTGAAGGATGTCTTACTGTTTCTAGAAATCTCCCTTACATGATTATTCATTTTTTCTATCTCAAGGTCTAACTGCATTCAAAGGGGTATTAAAAATATTGATTCTGTCTTATGAAACAGGTGGTGGATTGGTTGTTTTTTGTTATTTTGGTGGTTTTTTTTCATGTGGAAAACTGACTCTCCGAATTCCCACTATGTCTCAAGGGGGTGAAGAAGAGAATGAAAATCTTCTATACGCACAACTGGAACTGGTTTTCTTAACAAATTTATTATTGTTGTCTTATTTGGGGAAAGTGAGGGTGATTAGATTAGATCAATTTAAATGCATAAGTCAGAATTTTTCTTGCAAAATTTGAAACAAATAGAGATTTGAATCTGATAAGAGAATGAAAGCCTAGACAATAAAAATGAATCATGGCATTTCTGGGCAAGCGGTTGGGGATAAACATTATCCCTTGGGCCCTGTGCCAGAAAGAATATATTAATTTTCAGTCTTGCTGTAGATGTCATGAGTGACATCAGGAAAACATAGAGAAAAGAATGTATTATGAACATTTCAGAATCAGATCTGTATGTTTAATATTCTTTTATACAATTATTTTAACTACAACCTACTTTGAACTACTGTAATTTTCTCAGGCTTAAATTGAAGTAATTTACAAAAGAATCTGCCATCTTTCTTAAAGGTTACAGGGTAAAGAAAAAAAGATCTAAATACCAAATTTCACTAAGAAAATTTAAGCAGAAATTCACATATGAAGGAGGTAATTAAAAACTAAATTATTTTTCTAGAAGAGAATACAGTTAGAAATTCTTAACACCCTTTCAGATAGCAAGAACACTAACATCCTAGAACCCAACTACTTATTTGCAATCATATGACATTTAATTAAAAATATATAGCTGTATTTTTTTTTATTTCTCCTTTATCACAGGATTATTTCATTTTTGGAGTATGATTAGTGTGACAGACAGTAAACCATTTATTATTTCAGCAGAAGTTGTGTGTTTCTATTGACATGTATGTCAACTGCTGGTGCAGGACCTGCCTTTCATGAACCTCTGCCTGCTGAGCCTGATGCCCTGGTTGTCCTCTATGTGCCATGTGAGCACACTCAAGAAGAATCGCCCCATAATCTTACCCAATACTGAGGTCAGGTTGACAAGTCTGTAGTTCTCTGGATCTTGCTTCTGTCTCTTTTTATAGACAAGTGTCACACTGGCAGACTTCCAGTCATCTGGAACCTCCCCTGCTAACGAGGACTGCTGATAAATGATGGAGAGTGGCTTGGCAAGCTCCTCCACAAGCTCCCTCAGCACTTTCAGGTAGATTCTATCTGGCCGCATAGACTTCTCAGTGTCCAGGTATCACAGCAAGTCATTAACTACTTCCTCCTAGATTACAAAGGGTTTATTCTGCTCTCTGTCCTTGTCTTCCAGTCCCAGGGGCTGAATACCCTGAAGGTAATTGCTGTGACTATTAAAGACTGACGCAAAGAAGGTCAAAAAAGGCATCAGCCTTTTCCTTATCCTCGGTGGTAGTGTTCCTCTCCCTGCATCCCATAAAGGAGGGAGATTCTCCTTGGCTCTCTTTTTCTCTTTACACTGTATTAGCTTTTACATTGTCTTATCAAGTATTGTCCTTTACAATGTAGACAGAATGGAATATCCTGATAACAGTTAAAACTGTGTCAACATTTGCTCTGCTTAAAATGCTTTGACTTCAGTAGGGGCCAAGCTTAATCTTAACAGGGAGGCCAAGTTCTATACAAGCAGCTCATAGAGTGGTGGAAGATGAAGCAAGATAATGCAATTTTTTTAGAGACTGACAAAAGGGGACAAATTTGGTCTTCTCTCCTAGTACTCCGAGGGACATATTAGAACGAATCTTATTCACTGAATGCCATTTGTTGGTGCATTCTTACACCTCTGTTTCAGTTAAACTGAGTTTGATTAAATAAAAAATCAGACTGAAGGCTTTCCTCATAGATAAAAACTTTTTGCCACTTGTCTCTGTCTATGTAGTGTGTTCAGATCTCAGCAAACATTAAAAGTGAGAAAATCATTGTTTCTTTGTCTCCAAATCTCCAAATTAACTGTCAAAAGTTATCAGAGAGCCCTATCTGTACTGAGTTATCAGTTAGGGCTTGAAATTTGCTCCAAAATCAAGAAACAAGTGAGAACACTCCAACCTCTCAAATATTTCTGTTTAAAAAGCATGCTAACAACAGAATTTAAGAAATAACGAAGTTTTATCCTGTTAATATAAATGTCAATAAGCAACAGGAACGGTAGAATTTTGAAAACATAGAGGAAAATGTATGGAATAAGAGAAAAGGAAAATGGAGAAAATGGAAAATATGTAAAGGGAAGAGAAGTTTATAACAGCAGTAACATTGATGAGTTATAACGAAATTTTTCACTTAAACTGAAGCATAATGGAATATTATTATATTTTATTTCAAAATCTTTCTTCCCAATTTGACTCAAAACTCTTAGCAGACAAATGCAACCATCCATTACCAGTCCAACAAATACCGAAATTCTTAAGGACTGAGTTAGGGCACCTTTTATGTTTCCTAGAACCAGAATGTGTTGCTACTGAGATGATCTACTATAAAACAAACACAAGTTTTCCAGTGTTTGAGTGAACGGTGCAGTGCCAGCATCACAGTTACCAACTTCCGTCAGAGTTCTATTGGATGATTTTGCATATGATACATGCACAAGTTATAGGGAAATCCTTACAGTTTAATTTAGAAGGAGAAAAAAAATGCATTACAGTAGAATCTAGAATAGTTAACTGATTCAGAGGTATACTCAGTTTTGTAATTTCCAACGAGTAGTATGTATAAAGAATTATCGCATTCTGAAAACTAGAATAAGTCCATGTTCAGACACTGCAAGTAGTAAAATTTTTGCTTCAAGTAGTTTTGATATTTTAAATTTCTTTACTGCTATGGAAGGATTATTGGATGGTATCAAAAACCAAAAGATTACTGATTTTATACTATGTTTCCATCCTTCTTATCACCACCTGTAGTCACTGGAAAATACTTAAGGAATATGTTCTTAAGTATTAATATATTTAAAATTCATCTTCTAGATGTTCTAGAAGTGTGTATTTGTTCTTCAGTGGGCAAAAGTTTGTTCTTAAATAGGTAAAAGTTATAGTCTAGCATAAAATACCTCTATCACTTCTTTCATAACAAAGTATACTTTTGTATTTGCTGCAATTGTGGCACTGAACAGTTCCTGTGAGCAGGAGTATTTCAGTAAGTAATGAAGTATGTTTTGTGTATTGTTGCAGTTCTGAGTCTTTTAGTTCCCCATAACTAGCTCAGTTGGTTGATCATGATGCTGATAACACCAAGGTCACGGGTTCGATCCCCGGTTGGTCCCCATGTGTTGCCTGATCTAGTTGAGAGGCACCCCTGCCCATGACAGGGAGGTTGGATTAAATGATCTCTAAGGTCCCTTCCAGCCTAGGCCATTCTATGATTCTATGATAATGAGTTGCTCTTCTTAGTTCAATGTCAAGTGATATGAACTGCTTCAATGGGTTTTATTTCTGTCCAGTTAAGATAGTGAACCGAAGCATGTTGACTTTTTTCAGTCATATCTTTATTGTACTAAAACTTTCTTTTGTTCAGAATATCTAAAAATACATTTTTCTGATTAAGCCAACCATTTGGTGGCGTTAGCTGCTATGACGTTTTGGATTACTTTTAATTTTGCAGATTTTTCTCAGAGGAGACTGAAAGGAGACCTCATCACTCTCTACAACTACCTCAAGGAAGGTTGTAGAAAGGTGGAGGTTGGTCTGTTCTCCCTAGTTCTCCCTGTTCTCTAGGATGAGGGGAAATGAATTTAAATTGCACCAGGGGAGGTTCAGGCTACATGTTAGGAAGAATTTCTGTACTGAAAGGGTTGTCAGCCATTGGAACAGGCTGCCCAGGGAGGTGGTTGAGTCACCGTCCCCGGAGGTGTTTAAGAGATGGGTCGATGTTGCGTTGGTGGGCATTGTTTTGCAGGTTAATAGGGCTGGGACAAAGGCTGGACTCGATGATCTTCTAGGCCTTTTCCAGATTGTACAATTCTATGATTCTATGACTCTATGACTCTATGACTATAAAGAAACGATAATGTGTATAATGAAATGTGTATAATGAAATGATAGCTTTTTATTTTCCTTAGTGTGTTCTTCTATCTTTTATGCTTTTTACAGTCTTATCTTCTTACTGACCATAAATTTGTTTTTCACATTCTTTTCAACCTCTCAGAGTAGCTATTATTCTATTATTTAATTATATAATAGAAACAAATTATCAAGAATTATATTTCTGAATTCTCTGTTACATCAGTTTTGTTAACCATGCATGGGAGAGTTGGTCTAGCCATAAAAATGAGCAGCATCTAAAAACATATAAAGCACTATCTTTTCTGAAATTTTAAAGGCCTTTTCCAAATAGATATATAGCATATTCTCCTTTTTAAATTTTATTTCTCTCTGTGTGTATGCGCTTGATATTTCCAGATCAGCACTCAGATGAAAGGATCCTCTTAGAAAATCTGTTTAACTTCAATATATGTACCTGTTAACCAAGATTCAAAACTTTTTAGACTTTTTACAAAGAAATAAAAAATATTCAGAAAATTCCTGTGTGGATCATCTTTTTAAAACGCTGTTTTTTCCAGTCACTCAGGACAACTTGAAAACAGGAGATACAATACACACTCAGACAATAAATAACCTTTTTTAGTTTTCCTCACAGGGAAAAAGTTGTTTACAGGGAACAGCAGCAAAGCAATAATATGTAGACAAATAGAAGTCTAACAAAAATAAAGTCTTAGCAGGAAAAAAAGAAACTAAAAGACAACATGCAAATATTTACTAATATTTCACTAGTAGCTAGTTAATCTATCTTACTTCACACAGAATTACGCACACAGAATTACACAGAATTGTTGAGGCTGAAAAAGAACTCTGAGATCAAGAAGTCCAGCCTATGACCCAACACCACCACATCGGCCAGAGCATGGCACCAAGTGCCACATCCAGCCTCTCCTGGGACAGTGACTGCACCACTTCCCTCTGACGCAGGTTCAGGCCGTGCCGTCTTGTCCTGTCACTGGTTGCCTGGGAGAAGAGCCCGACCCCACCTGACTACACCCTCCCTTCAGGCAGTTGTAGAGAGTGAGAAGGTCCCTCCTGAGTCTCCTCTTCTCCAGGCTAAACACCTTCAGCTCCCTCAGCCTCTCCTCACAGGACTTTCCCTCCAGTCCCTTCCCCAGCCTCGTTGCTCTCCTCTGGACCAGCTCCAGCCCCTCAAGTTCTTTCTTGCAGCGAGGGGCCCACAGTCAACAATATCCCACAGGAAAGTAAAATTCAAATGTATATTTCCTGGAGTACACCAGATACGATATATTCTGTGAGATTGATTTGAAACAATATGTAGATTATAGGGAAAAAGTTTTAGGTTGACCAATTTGATATTTAATTTGATATGTATAGTGCAGTTAAATGCTCCCTCATTCTCTTAGCAATGTTAACAATGTAATATCTTAAACTTGACTTGTTATTTTATTATAATGCAGAAAATACAATATGAAAATGAGTTAATATATTCATTTAGCCTAAAACTCATTAATGATGAATTAAGTAAGTTAGTACCTATACAAAATTAAGCATGTAAACTCGGCTTAGACCACTTCAGACAGGTACAAGAAAACATTTATAAGCACTTAAAAATCTGATTTAGGTTTTAAAATCACATATCACCTAATAAGACAGGACTGATTTGAATTTTAAAAGTTGCTGGGTTTTTTTTACATACTACTTTTAAATTATTTACAGACAAGAATAATTCACAAAATGTATCTTCTGGACACTGTGAAATGATTAATACTTTTGAGAGTATTGTAATTTGTCCATAGAGGATTCAAGAACAGGGAGAGGTGAAATTCAATGAATAAATTAGAAAAAACTTTCCTATCTTAAGTTAGAATGCACAGATCAGCAATTTTAGGGGCTCCTTTTCAGTGCTTATGCTGATTAACTTTAAAACATCGTCCTAGTGTTTTCTTTAGCTTGTGTAGTTTTAGGGATACTGTTTGTAGTTGCTAAACTTTGTCAGTCATTTCTATTGGATTTTAAAGACTGTCAAACTCAGGTTGTTTGTTGAAATTGAGCATCACAATTAAATTTTAAGATAATCTTTCTGATATTCTTTATATCATGAAGGGGGCCGGTTAGCTCAGTGGTTTGAGCGCGGTGCTGGCAACAAGGACCAACACTGAGGTCGTGGGTTTGATTCCCGCTCGGTCCCCATGTGTTGCCTGGTCTAGTCGAGAGGTGGCGTCCCTGTCCAAAACAGGGAGGTTGGACTAGATGATCTCTAAGGTCCCTTCCAGCCTAGGCCATTCTGTGATTCATGTTATTCCATGTTTTAGATATGGAAGCTATAAATAATTGAAAAGAATATCAATAAAAAATGTTGTCATTTCCTAATTCAGCAGTTGTTAAGATTTGGTAGATAGACATCTAAAGAGCCAAACTGATTTCTACACAAAAGAATTCAAGGAAAATAAAAGTAATCTACATACCCAGGTAATAGCTGAAGCATTCCATGTCTTGGGTAGAAATCTCCTTTATGCTGAATATCTAGCCCCATTTCTACGTAGTAATTGGATTGTATGAAAAACTTATGCTGGACTACTGCAGAGGTAATTACAATTTATAAAACAAAATCTATTTCCACTGAAATAATTTTCACTTCCAACTGCTTTAGTGGCTTTAAACCGTTAAGCAAAGCTGAACAAAGCCACACTTTTGGGAAAAAAACTTTCCTGTTCTGTAAAAGTGCAAATTTTATAAGAATACACTACAGCTCAGAAGAATACAAGCAATTTAGGTAAATTGGCAAGCACAGATAAATGAGTTAAGATCTTAAAATGTTATTTTCCCTTCATTGTACCAAGACTTCCCTAATACTGTTCAAACATAGCTAGTGAGAATCATGATGTTTTAATGTTTTTTGGAACTGCTTAGGAATAATTACTGCTGGAAAAAAATCACAACACACAAGTGGGATGTCTGAATAATCTCAAGAATCAGTTTATGAGTGGATTTTTCAACAATATCTCATTCATTCATGAGTATAAACCTAGCTGAAGATTAAGAGAACCACGTGGAGTTCGAATAACGAGAAGAGGTCTCTGCGCTCACAAAACAACTAAGACTGATTTTGTTACCTCGAAGGCAATCCAGAAGAGTGGAGACTCGCCTGGCTATCATGCGATGCAGCTGAGGAGGGGACGCTGTGTAGGCTGGACAGCCCTGCTTTTGGTCAGCAAAAAGAAACAAGATAAAAGGAGCTGGTCCTGTCTTCATTTCTAAGAAAAGGCTAACGTATCTGATAACTAAATTTGCCTCATTACCCATGAAATGTATATTAAAGTTGCCACCTCTGTATATGCTAATGAAGATTATAGAGATCATGCTAAAAATGTATGAGAATAGTACTTGTCTCCACTCAAATTCTACTACACATCACCCAGGGTGGGGAGAAACCTCTTAATTTTGGGGATAAAAAGACCAAGAAAATTATTATTAAATTGGAAGAGAAGAATTTCAACAGCTGATGGACAAGTCGACAGGCTGCGTTCTCTTCTTTCACTCCAGGCAAGGATGCCTCTCTGCATAAGTGCCGAACCTTTCACCTTCTGGTGAATGTTACTCTCAGGTTGTTGTATTATTATTTCTGCTAGCAATAATAACTTTAATTAGTAGAATTATTGTAGTTGGTGAAGCTAGTGTTCTGTTGCTCTCAATAAAGTAACTAATTTAGATTTTGGGGACTCTTATAGTTAGTCCTTTACTGGGACTTTAATAAATGGATCAGTGAAAGTCCTGGGACTCTGACTGACAATTGTCAAAACAACATTCCTTTTAACATAGCCTTGAGAGGAGATGAAGCAAGAATTTTGAAAATCTTACAAGACTTTTACATAATTGCTCAGCAATGCAACCATTTCTTAAAGATACAAGTTTAAATAATAAAAGTTATGCTAATATCCTTTCTAATGTGGGAAATAGTTAAAGCATTTATTCAAGTCTACATGTATAAAAGCTAACATAAGGCAACTACTTAGCTGATTTAGCAACATGATTAACTTGTCAGATATGAAATATGATAAAAGGAAACTGTGATAAATGAAAAGTACAGTTACTTGCAGAATATATGTAATCAGAGTGAAAAAAAATGTAAATTCATGGACACATATGGGTACTATTTTGCTTTAAATATTTATAGGAATACTGTGTTGTCTAAATTTGATGATAAAATGATTGTTGAAAAGCAGACCTGTCATTCAGTCCAGCTTTTGGTGCAAGACTATATTAACATTGAATTGAAGATGGTGTCAAACTTTTTTTTTCTCTTCTCATGCAATACAGAAGTACATCATCTGCAGCATGGAGACATGAACAGATCAGTAAGAATTTTCAAGGATATTGACATGAGTGAAAAAGCAAAAAAAAAAAAAAGATTAGAAATTAAGCTAAAAATATGTCAGATCAATTTATTCAATTAAGGAAATAGAGCATTTTTTTTGCTACATTTATTTTGAGAAAAGTAGAACTAAAGAAGGCTATGAGAGACTAAGCATTATATTATGAGTTTTTATTTTATTTACTTGAAATCTGAATAAGACTTTAAGTTTTATCAGCATAATATCAGTCCTTATAAGCATACAGCAGTAAGAGGAGCTAAAAAAATACATTGCTCAAAACCAAGCAAGTTGAATACAAGCTTACACAGACAGATATTTGTCTCATTGCATTAAAAAAGGCAATTCATTAATTAGGTATTTTCAATCAGAAAGATTGTTATAACTGACCTACAGAAATCAAAGAAAAACCCTACAATTCCACTCCTGAAACAAAAGTAACAGCATAAACAACAGATGGACAGAACAAGAAAGAGAGAAACAAGGCAATATAAAGTTGTATTTTAAGCGTTTCTAGGATGTATGTCATCTATTCTCCTTGATTTTTATGGTCATTCTTGACAATGCTTAATTTGAAGTTGAGGTTATTATTTTCTACTTCTTCAGAGATGTGCCAGGGAAATAAATGGGATTATTTAACATGAAAATGAAAGCATCTTTTTATATACATTCTTGTTCTCTGGGATAAGCATATACAGTCTCCAACATAGACCACAGCCTCAGAATTTTGGGCTACCTTTGATTATTTCATTTTGTGTGTGGCGAGATCATCTTTGAAACAGGAGCACTTATTAGAGTCAGCACACAGTAGGTTAGAAAAATATTACCATTAATATTAGAAGTGATGTGGAGATTAAGCATTCTTCCAAACATCTTCCCGTGGTTGACTCATGTTTTTAAACTGATGTTTAAGTATTGTTTTAATATATCACTTCCTCTGAGTTATATATTTCATACCTAAATGTGATGCAGTGGGGCACACATGTCCACATTGATTTAGTTAGCACACCTTCCTCTAATTTGCGCAGTCATATTCTCCAGTAATCTGAACATATATTTTAGTTTAAAATGAAAAATAAAATAAAATACTGTAACTAAATGTGAACTGACCAACATTGCCACATCTTTAGCATCATCATATTTGAAAAGCTATAGCAGTCAGGCAATGACCCAGCTAGATGATATTTCTTGGAGAATCTATGTAGAATCATAGAATCATAGATTTGTCAGGGTTGTAAGGGACCTTAAAGATCATCTAGTTCCAACACCCCTGCCATGGGCAGGGACATCCCCCACTAGACCATGTTGCCCAGAGCCCCATCCAGCCTGGCCTTAAAAACTTCCAGAGATGGGGCTTCCCCAGCCTCTCTGGGCAACCTGTGCCAGTGTCTCATCACCCTCATGGGGAAGAACTTCTTCCTAACGCCCAGTCAGAACCGATCCATCTCTAGCTTCAATCCATTCCCCCTAGTCCTATCACTATCTGACATCCTAGAAAGTGAGTCCAAGAATCACAGAGTCATTTAAGTTGGAAAGGACATTTAAAGTCTTTAAGTCCAACTGTTAACACTACCAAGTCCATCACTAGATTGTGTCCTTAAGCACCTCATCTACAATACCTCAAGAGATGGTGACTCAAACACTTCCTCGGGCAGCCTGTTCAAATGCTTCTGTTCTGGCAGTGTGACATAATAACCTTGCTGACTCTGGCTTTACTTATATTCATAGCTCATAGTAGTTAATCCACATTAGTAGAAATAGTTTCTCAAATAGCCATACAATATTTAGTTTTATGAATCAAATTATCTCAAAAAAACAATTAAAGAACTGTCTGATTTGTTAATTAGATTACTGAACTCATTATGAATGACATATTTCAAAGTTTCTAAGTACATTTGCATTTGAAGACATAAAGTACATGGATTCATTGTATACTAGATGCTACTTGTAAATTTTATTTTATTTTATTTTATTGAAGAACTGCTATTTTAATGTCCTGTTTTAATCAATTTGTTTACCAACATATTAAATCTTTCTATGAAATTTTCAGACACAATGCAATGAATTCACCTTCAGTCTGGAGCTGTCAGACCACAAATCAGTATGGTAAAATGTGCCCATCTATTCAACATTAAGCATAGAACCTTTCAGTGAAATATCTGCTTTACATTATAGCTGTAATAACTTAAAGGAAAAACTATCAAAAAACAAATGCTTTTTTTCTAATGTAAAAAGTTAGGTCAAACTACAAAAATATGCTGCTTGTCAACCATAAAGAAAATAAAATTCTTGGATTTAAAGGAAAAGAATGCTCAGGTTCAGCAAGAGCTTAAAATCTTTAAGTCAAACTTTGGACAAGACAAACATGGTTTAGAGGGAAAACCGAAAAATGTAAGAACTGATAAATGTTAGTCTTCCTAGAACGAAAGAATATGTATGCAAATTTTATGTGTGAAACACAAGGAAACGTTTTTTATTAAAGTGAAAACTTATTCACTGTACTTCAAGTAATATTTATTTAGCAATAACAATTGGAATATAGCTTTGCCAGATAATCTTATCATTGTAACAGGAAATCCATACCAAAATAAATTGCACATTATAGTACCCTGTTACCATCTAATAAAGCTTCTTGCTGTTTGTCTACCAAAAATATTAGGAGTGTGGTCTGGTGATCTGAGTAGTCAGCTGTGAAATTGTCACCTGCATTCTCCAGCACTGGATGTGACCTTGAGCATTCCACTAATATATAAATCTCAATGTATTTCAAAGGCACATTTAATTGAAAAATAGGTTCTAAATATCTCAAGAACTGACTATCTCAAGATGTTATTAAAAGAAATTAGTAAACATACTAGAAAATGTGTGATGTGTATTAGTTTAATAATCAAATTACTATTAGTCTAATATATAAATAGGATATCTGTAAAGATTTATGTAATGCAGAGCTCTGAAACGTATTGGATGCTACATAAAATATTTGGAAAAAAAATTCCCTACTTGAAAAACAGTCAGTAACATTGGTTCATTAACATTATGTCAGAATTTGTTATCTGATATTGAGTTACACGTCATATATCCATGTAAAATCTCTTACTGTGAAAAGTTATAATCTCCAATTTTCATTCCTTAATAAAGAAGTTCCACAAAACTTTTCTTCTCACTGATTATATTTCTCATTTCACAGATTTTAGTCTCCTATGCCATACAGTGTTAATCTCTTTGTTCTTTCCACTTCCTCCCAATTTTAAGGGCGACCTGCATTCAGGCACATCTATTATTTACAACAGTTTTTATATTGCTTCAGCTGGGTAAAATTAGGACCACAAAGTGCAAGTAAAAGAGGCAGAAAGCTGTGAACTCAATTTTCGTTACTAGATGAAACCAGTTTCATATTACCACTCGAGTAGCACCTTAGCCTTCCACAGAGATTCCACAGAATCTAGCAAAGGGACTTCGTGGTTTACAAAAAGATTTGTAGGTATGACTTCAATCTAAACGACAAATAAGTTCTTCCAAATCTTTCTGCAGTCTGATGTCTTTCTATTCATAACAGATCAACAAAGAAATACTAAAATGTTTTCAAAGTAGGTTTCTGATATTATAAATGCATACAATTGTAAGAGAGTGTTTTTAAATACTTATAATCTGTTCTAGTTTTACACAGTGAGTGTACTACAGAAAAATAAAAAGAAAGTAAATTTCTCTGCTAGCTGTCAGACTGATGGTGAAGAAGGCCTAAAAGTCTGTTTCCCAAAATAGAAAGATAGAGAATAGGTCTAAATTTTGCTCAGATGAGTAAATTAAATTCCTCCAGGAACGTTTCCTATCACTGAAGTCAACTAATACAGAACTGCCAGTATCTGTGGTTATAATCACTTTGAGCAGGTAAAAGGGAGTCACAGAAAGAGACCTGGAATATTCTATTTCCTCATACATATATAGGAATTATTTAGGAGACTGTTGGTTTGTCCAGGTCAGAAGTATGTAACTTATCACTCTCTTAATTTACTAACATAGGTGTAGGTCTAGTTGTACTTACCTATAAAGACTTTCTATTTATACCATAAGCATTTTAGAAACATTTAAGCATACAAGCTCAGAAAACTCTATAAAAGAAATATACTATATTCCTAGAGTAGCCTGTGTCACAGAATGGGAAACAAAGCATAAATGCATAAATGGATAGATTTAAGCCCTCAAAACTTTTCCTAACGTGGCAGTTCAACAGTATTAGAGTTCAAAACAATGACTCATTCAGCCTACTTACAAGTTCAGGCTAACCGCAAGGGAATTTTAAATTAACTGGCAGCTCCCTTTTGGACAGCACAAATCTCAAGACACGGGAACTTAAGATATTTGTTCTAGTGCTCCAAACTGAATTGCTACAAACTCAGCTCTTGCTTAAATATCAGAGCCATACAGCAACAACATAATGTATTGTCATGGTCCACAGGGGAACCTATCGCTTCTGTGTCCAGAGTGTTCCTAATGTATAGTGACAGCCCTGAGTTCAGCAAGACACACAGCAGTCTCTTTCACTTTACAAACTACATCTACTGGCACTATCACCACTAGCTAGCTTTTATATAATAGTCGATTGTTGACATTAGATACTCAGCAGCTGGGGGACACGGTTTCTGAATCTTCCACAGCATGATAATAAGTAGGCAAACTAAGCTCTCATCCTCCAGATAGTCTAGAAAAGGGATACTCTCGGCTCCATTTAGAGATTCAAATTTCCTGTCAACATCCTGGCAAGATGAATTGTAGATGTGTGCTCCTGGTATACAAAAGGAACTGAATAACAGAGAGTTTGGATCAGAGAATACAATGAAGGAATTTCATCCCCAAATATTGTACTACTTACTTCACCAATCAATCTAAATCTTTCCATAAAATTATGCCAGTGTGGCTCAACACAGCAAGACTCTCAATAGGATAACAAGATAGACCAAAAATATCTGGAGATCTCTGGCATACAACATGCAGACATAAATAATCAAAATGCAAGGTCCTGCACCTGAGCTGGGCTAAACCTAGGCACAGATACAAACTGGGAACAGAGTGGGTTGAAAGTAGCCCTAGAAAAAATAATATTGTTTTCTAGTTTAGGAAAAATTGCTATTTTTACATTTTATGTTTAAAATACAAATAAGGCTATTCCTTAAATGGAGCAATGCCTTTAGAGATTCCTTTTTTTCAGCTCAGAGTTCTCTTAAAAGTGGGAAGTCAAGCTGCAATACTTTTGTAGCAGATGTATTTCACAATCTGGGAATTCCTTCTAGAAGTTCAAGTGGTAATTGGCATGAAAATCTATTAAATGTCTCAAGAACCTCTGAAAATCTTTCCTTCCCTTCGAGGAGTTTGTTTTAAAGTTTTATTAAAGCATTAGTGGGAGACTGGGAACAAAAAGTACATTTTATCAGAATGAGTGGAAAGCCCACGAGTTTTCTCTTATTGTATTTTCAATTTCATTGTGTAATTTTCAGACAATAGTTAGAGATGCCAAATCTTTTTTTTCCTTCAAGTTCTTCATATAAGATGTGGTTATAATAACAGGATATCCTGATTTTTATAGCCCGAAGGCAGAAAGATATCTACAGAGCTTAAATTTTCATCACTTCTCTAGTTCACAGGGGAAGTGTTTACCTTTTCATAATGCCTTTAATTCTGACTTAAAAACAGTAGGGAGTCCTGTTTAGATTACTTACACACACACACACAAACCCCTCATATTTTTTACTTCTCTGGAGTTTCAAAAACCTTTTCCACTGGTTTAAGTTTGAATGGCTTCAGATCCCTTGAGTCTTGATTTAATAAATCGGGTTCCTTGAAAATTGTTATGTAGAAAGTGAAACACAAAATGGAACTCAAATAATAAGCTTTACAGGTTGCTTATGAGGTCACCAGCGCTTATTTCTTCAACAAATCACCACCTTACCTGTTACGTTTCTAAGCCAAAAATAGTCTTAAAATACAAAGTCTTAGAAAGCCTGTGGCTACACAAGGACAGCAAAAGCCATAAAGTTATTTAGACCCATCTCTGAAAAATAATCTGTAAAACGTATCTTGATTATATTTTCTCAGTTTTCACATTAAACTCAGAGAGATTGACGTGTTTTCAGGGTTTTTTTACAGAAACTTCTCAGACCTATGGACTTGATCTATGTACATATAATTATGCAATTTAAATAATTTTTTTTTTTAATTTATTAGAGTTTGTACCATTTTTAAATTTATTGCTTAATTAATCAACTATGGATATAAAGTTCTCATCACTAGATTTTGCAATATCTTACATTCGCTTTGTCTTGAATGGACTGTGTAAAGTACAGATGCTAGACTTGGAACGATAGAGGGAGATATGGATAATAGGCATGGCTCTTTACTCACTTTTTTCAAAGATTACTGTTTGCATCAGGTAACACAGTTACTCTAGAAAAGGTCAGTACCAGGAAAAAGTATATCAGGACTGGTATAATGCAGAGAAATCCCTATCTTTGCAGCTTACAGATGCTTCGCAATAAAAATGGAAAGAAAAATCAAAAATAATTTATATTTTTGTCACACTTGCAAATATACATATAGTAGTACATTGTCTCTTTAAGCAGAAACAAAAGCTATTCATATATATAGTAGATACTAAAGAAAAAAATTACCTTTTTTGTTATTATTATGTGTAATTGTGGATATCTGATAGCTAGAATCTGGCTTATGCAGATTCACAGAGTAACCTTTATAAAAGTCTGTAGCATTTGAAAATTTGAATTGACAGCTACTCATTGTCCTTTTCATTCCACATAGCACTTAGTACTTCTGAAATGTCACATCACAAAATTAGGGACTGAAACCTGCACCAGTTAGTTAAAAAGATAAACTGAAAATAGTTTTGGATTATTGTTCAATGAGTAAAAGCTAGGGTGCATTAGCTTTGTATTAATGCTCTAGTTTGGATCAGAACTACTGCTTTGAAATAAATCTCATGTCTATCCCCACATAATGTGTTGAGATAGTGTTTTGAGCATGTGCTAGTATTTCTTTTTTATGAAACTAACCTGGAAAAGACCCAGGAGTCTTGAATCCAGGAGTTCAAGGAATATGTTCCACCTGTATATGGGCATTCAGTGTCTGTGTGACGGTATCAAGTTGGCCTGATATTAATCCAAAAAGATTGAGTGTGGATATCAGGCCCTCAGTATCAAGTGTTTAAGGTTGATGTGCGGTCAGACTTGCAGTTCTCCACCAGAAGAAAACAACGAACCAATCAAAAAAACAACAACAAAAAAAAAGAAAAGGAACCAAGAGGGGGAAAATAACAGGAAAAGAGAAATATATACATTGTAGTTTTCATTTACTCTTAAGAGAGGTCAACCTTTTCTTCCAATTCCTTCTCTCCTTCAGCCACTGCAGAAAAGACTCCTGAGTTAAGGGATTTAGAAGTTGGGGCAGATAGTCAGATATTGTAAGACTGCCTCTCAAGTGTTTTAGAAACTGTCCATAAGATAAGAGGAGATATATTTAGCTAAACACTGTTTGTGTAGATGTGTGTATTTTTCTGTTGCAAACTTATTAGTTATTCATATTTCCTTTTCATTTAATGAAATAGCATCCTCTGACTGGCACTATGCAGTAGATTGTCATACAAACAGGCTGAGAATATACATCTGCCCCAGCAGCCATCAATATGCAAGGATTAATCAGACAATTGCAAGTTGAGGAGTAAATGTGTCTCATCATCAGCCCTGCAACAGAAAGAGTGAAGGCTGTGGCAGCTGGCAAGGAAGACAAGGAGGCTAGGTTCCAGGACAAAGGCATTTTATTGCCACACATTTAAGCTGTTTGATACAAATGTCATTAACATTCTAATTGTATCATTATTTGTGCAAATCAAGATTCATAATACTTAGTTCTACTTTATTTTAGATTGGACTTCATCATGACTGTCCTAACAAAAGTGGGCTGTGAGTTACTAGCTCATTACTTTTGCAGTGAACAATTATATACAATGGATGATTTAATAAGCATCTATCCATAATTGTGTTCACATTTTCTAAGGAGATTAATTTGTATGCTTGGTCAGTTCCACAGTAAGTGAGTTTTAGGTGCTTGTGCACATATATATGTCAACGCACATGAGAAAGAAATAATGATGCGTGATTGGAAACACTTAAACACACAAAAGAAAAATTAATATTCAGTCACATAAGAACACAGAATCTTGTTTTCCTATTGACAAAATGCAGAAGTCTTTCTTATGTTAGCCCACACCTGACTGTGTGGACAGACCTGTCCCACTTCCGCTTTGAGTCAGCTCTGATGCTTGTTAGATTACGTATTAGTTCATATTAGTTCAATTAGTTATAAATCCATCTCATAAAAAACCTAACTATGTGGTCATTAAAAAAAAAACCAGGAGAATTTTATACTTCATACCATGAAGAACATGTTAATTCACCACCAACAGGATCACATCTGATTTCACAAAGTACTATTTGCTCTCATAGAAAAAGAACTGTTTGTTTCTGGTCAGAGTGTCCTGATCTGAGCTACACAGAACCGATTCTGTTCAGTGATTTTTACTTCTTAGCTCAGGCCCTTCTAAGAAGCTGTACTTTCTGAAGTTAGCACCATGTTTTGGCAGACAGCGTCTCTAACTAGAAGTGATAACGCCAGTTACTTTGAGGGATTGGTATGCAGAAAGCCTCTTGCTTATACTCGCTTCTGTAGCGACCAAGGTCACTGCTGGATCTTATGTAACATGTTGGGGTGCCAGAAGTAAAAGGAGTCACAAGGAAATAAAACGTTGCACTTCCAGTGAGTTACAGACAGGACAAGTGACCAAAAAGAGTATTCCATTTTGTATATATCTTATTCAGTATAAACCTGAGGAATCACGGGAGTTGGATCTTCTTCAATGCCTGGTGTTTGAGGAGGAATCCGTCTGTCCTTCCGTCTTTGATCCTGAGTTTCCAAATCCAGCTCCTGTACCCAGCTCCCCTATGCCACTGAGCCTGGAGCTTCCCTGGTGCCTCCTGCTCTGAAGCATCAGTGGTGATTGCTATCAGGGAGAGAGGAGCTGGGTTCTATATTGAACTTGTAAGGATTTGTATATATTTAATTATTGGCACCTTATCAGTGATACTATTGTTTTATTAAAGCTGTTTTATTTTTCTTTACCAATTCCTAAGTCTCTCTGCCTAATTCCATTTCCCTTCCCATTTTGGGGAGGGAGAGTAGTTAGAGAGCATCTGTCAGCATTCAGTGGCCATCCCTGCCCTAACTCTCAACACAGAAAGTTCCCATTTAATTTTGGTATAAATATATCAAGTAATCTTACATTTCAATTTCTTCTTTTTTTTTCTTTTTAATCAGACAAATTTTTACTACAAGTTTCAACATTTTTTGTTGTATTCTGACCATGGGGAACAAGAGTAGTTCTCATATGTTTTAGCTCAACAGAACTTAGCAGTGATCTGAAGGAAATAGGACCAGCTGTAAGACTCTGCTTTCCAAACATTTTGCCTAGGAATTCACTAGAAATAATAGCAATTTTTAAATTAAATAGTTGATTGTATATAATTTTTCCATTTGTTACAAATTTTATCACCATTTGCCTTTAATCTTTGTAATTTTCTTGCGTCTCAGTATCAAAGTCTGTAAAGAAGTGTATTTCTGCTGAAACAGTAGTAACATATAACATGAAAATCCCATTTCAGAGATTTTCTCTTAAGAATTATCTGAACAAAAAAAAAAAGTAAGAGCTAGAATCTGATGCACTGACTGGAGATTTTGGATTTCAAGGCTGAGCTATACACACTACCATCAATCCAGAATAATGGTAATTTTTGAGGGAAATCCCTCTCACCTAACTTTAGTAATCTGTTATGTAAATGTGTACACCATAGGTGATATCCTTAGGCTTCTGTCAGAGCTACTGAGGAGTAATACGCATTTTTAGGGCATGATTTATCCATTGTCTTAGAAGTCTGTATAAGAATAAAACAAATGATACCTTATAAGTAATTCTTTCTCCTCATTAACTAGAAAATGAGCCTTGGGTATATACTTGAGGTACATACATCTGTACTATTTCCCAAATTCAGAAAAATGTATTGTATCCTAAATGTCAGTAAGACATTTTAAGAAATTAGCATAGCCTAAGAATAATATCACTGTTAATATTTCATCTTTTCCATCATTCACTGAATATCAATTAATAAATATTTTTAATGTATATTAGTGCCTTTTCCAGTTCAATTTTTAATGGTGTCAAGATTAAAATTAGGGTTAGAGCTTTATCCTTCCCTTATTCATTCCTCAGGAAAGTTTGGGGAGAAGGAGGTTAAACTGTGACTCCTGTATTGACTAGAACAGTTGTAAACATCTTAATGTAGAGGTTGTCTTGTGAGCTTCACAATTAAATTTATCATCAGTTAAAACAGAGACTGACCGTGA
Source organism: Apaloderma vittatum (assembly GCF_000703405.1). Taxonomy (NCBI): domain Eukaryota; kingdom Metazoa; phylum Chordata; class Aves; order Trogoniformes; family Trogonidae; genus Apaloderma; species Apaloderma vittatum. Next base: position 22,831 of record NW_009732386.1, on the reverse strand, counting down.
CAGGCAAAGACAAAAAAAACCACCAAGGAAGCCCTTCTTTTTTTTTTTTTTTACCAGACTGAGCTTCACTCCTTCAATCCTGGCTCTTCTGCCAGCCAAGCAGCACTGGGTGAGGGGGAATTGGGGCTGTGGACAGTCCATAACAGCTCCTCTCTTCTTCCACTTCTTCCTCCTCAACACTTCACCCCCGCTCCAGCCCGAGTCCTCCACAAGTTGCAGAGTAGACGCCTGCTCTGATGGAGTCCTGCTGATAAGCTGCAAGGGAATCTCTGCTCTGGCACCTGGAGCACCTTCTCCTCTTTCCATCATCTTTCTATCTGCAGCTGTGTTTCACATTTTCCTCACTCCTCTGTCATACAGCTGCCGTGAACTACTTTTAAAATGTTTTTTTAAATAGGCTTTTAAAATGTGGTTTCTTGAATAGAGTCAACTGCCAGTATCTAGGCACTTGCACCCAATACACTGTAATTGAAAAGCCAATACTATTTCAATCTTTTTCAGAAAACTGTGATTTTGGAAGACTGCCTCACAGTAAAGGAGTTTTTGGTATTACAGTAGTCGAAATATCTCTGTAAAGCCTAAAATCTGTTGTAATTGAAATCCAATTGGAAATACTTTTATGTGTTACTCAGAAGAATTTCCCTTTGCAATCGTTTTAAACATACGCTGTATGCTTTTTTCTGTTTAGATTTGTCTGAAAGGTAGTGAGTACAGGTGGGACACCTTGTGAAACATCTGTGGAGTCATGGATTTGAGAAATAGAAGAGAATCGAAGTATCAGACAGAAAATTGTTAGCTTCACATGTTCACATATCAGACTCTGAATTATTCTTTGCCTTAATTAACAGAAAGTTCTGTATTTGAATGAAGGGCCTTAGTCTTCTGAGATTCACTTTTTTCATACTTTTAAGCGTATGTGGGGGGTTTTCTTGGTTTTATTTTCGTGTGTGTTTGGGTTTTTGTTTTTGGTGGGTTTTGTTTTACATGGAAGCAGTGCTGTATAATCATGTTGTACCGATCTGAAGCTTCAGGTAAGAAAGTAAAGGTATTCATCAACAATTGACAAGTGTGACATTTGTATATAACTATAAAAAATCTAAGATGTTTCATTTTTCAGCAGAAAAATGTCAAAGTCTTTGCACATAAAAATTTTGCAGTTAAAGGATATAAATATCACAGCTAACCATAAATGATGGATAACTAAAACATCCCCAGAAAGTGACTGGATGAGATATGTAAGAGTAGCAATATACTGACCTTCTGAATGTCTAAACATCGTGATAAGGAAGTTTGCAGTGAATGAGAAAGTAAGAGCAATGTACTGAAAATTCAGTACATGAGAAATGAGAATGACAGGAAGTTCCCAAATGGGGACATGCAAATGCTGAAATGTATGCAGAACTCAGAGGAGAATTTGCATTGAGTGGAAGCGATGTTGCTATTTTCATTGTGCCTGCTTCATAGCAGGTGATTACTTCATGACAGAGAAGAATGATCCTTCTATCTCTCATCTCTCTAGGTTGTTACATAGCTGTCATCACTTCAGTACATGAATGTAGTTTTCTTTTCCTTCGTTTATACAACATCATTTATCTACTTTATGTACACCATTTAGAACTCATTGCAGGAAGTCCCTGTGACAACCTTCGGCTGCAATTATTTTCTGTCAAGTTAATTTCAAAAGTTATAAGCCATCAAAGTTTCTTTTGCATTTTCTCACAAACAGTTCCCTTTAGGATACTAAGATGCTCTTGCAGAAAAAAATACTAGTGCAATGTACACTAGGCTGATGTTATTCAGTATAACTTTTGGCAGTAGAAAAAAATGGTAAGTAGGTAATTAGAAGACATAAAATTGTTGTCATTGACAGATGTTTTCTGTTTCATTTTACAAATGAATCACCAACATATAGAAAGGTAAACAATAAAGATTTTGATATCTTTATCAGTAGCAATTTTGAAAAGACAGCCTCAAAATCCTATTATACTGATAGAACATCTAGGAAAAGAGTTAATAATAACAATTTTCTACTACTGAACTGAACTGAGTTATTGGTAGATACCATACTATTCATTCTTGAGAATAAAAATAAGTATAATGTAGTAGGATTTACTATGTATTAAAGAATCCCTGGTTTTAATGTAACACATTACTTTATGGCTCTTTTTAAGATCTGGTGTCAATATCATCACCCTTGTGGAAATCCACTGACTTCAATAAAGTTTTACTTTTTAAGTAAAAATTTATGGCAGCAACAAAGACACTGCTGCTTACACTTTCAATATTATATTTTTAAAACTCAACCACTCCAATTTTATTGTCATTTAATAGTCACCAAATTATTATTTCATTTGAGAAAGACCTTCTGAATTTTCCTATGATGGCATGAGACTGTAGGTAATGTATTTTCTGCACTGTATTAAGTTTTACCACCTACTGGTAACAGGGAAAATTATAGTGCTGAACAATTAAGTTAGTTCATGTTCAGTCTTTGTTCTGCTACTTATCAACCATAGTAGCAAAATAAAGTTGATCCAAGTGTGAACACATAATTTATCAACTACAACTAGAAGCAGCATGCTTCATATAATGAAGATGTTTTTTCAGTTGTTTTGGTTTTAAGCATTTCTTATTCTAGCAATTAATCCTCTATATAGCATTGTCAAAACCACAGTAGATATCACGGTTTCATCAAGGTTTCCTTCAAGATTTGTTTTCCTACAGTTATTAAACATTAGTTTAGGTTCTATTTATTTAAATAGGAGTTGTGTTTTCCCAGTGAAGGGAAAGCTAAAATTAGATATGTATACATATATTTCCATACTATTTTATGTCTGCCATTCAGTAAAACTTTAGAATGTTAAAAACTAGAATTTGTGAGTAGACTAAGGAAAAAAAGGTACCTTTTAAATTTATTATTATGAAAACTAAGGAGCAATTTTTGACTGAGCCACAATAATTTACAAAATCTAGATGTGCTGGATCCAGGAGTTGAGCAACCTGCAGCTTTCTTGTACACTGCCTTTCCACAATTAAACTGTACACAAATTTGCAGCTGTCAAGTGTCAGGTCATTGATTTTCCTCCCTACTAGGCAACAGCTGCTCTTGAGAAATATTCCTCTCCAGATGACATCGGGAACTTAACAAGAGACTTCTTTACTGGTTAAACAAAGCTTTGGACTATTCCAGGAAATGACCAGAAAATAAACTCTTAGTAGAAATGTACAAACACAGCATAGAAGAGATCGGTGCAAGTAAATGTGGTACTTACCTGAAGTCGCACATATGAATATTAATATTGTAATGTACTCTCTCTCATACAAAAAGCTTGCTTTGTCTACTAGTGAAATAAAGACAGATTCTTCAGATATTGTCTTCAGTCTTCTTTTGAACTGTAAACAATATTACTAACACTGTCCCCTAAGATGAAAAAGTATGATTACATCTATGACCTGTTAGCTTAAGAATAATATAACAAAAAAAAGTAAATGTTGACAACATGGACAGCTCCAATGAGTACATTTACTCTGGCAAAGACTAGTCAAAAGGTGGATTTTTTTTTTTTGCTAAACACACAGTTCACTTTTTATAGCTTTTTAATAAAAAATCAAGATTAATCATATCTAAATACGTCAGATGGCGACTAAATGGGCTGGTGTTTCTGAGGAGTTCAATTCGTGCCTTAACATGCAACTTCCTTAATAAATGTAAACAATATTTTCTGCAGATCTGAATGATTTTGTGATTTTTTTAAATTAAGAGCCAGTTATCCTGCAATGGAAATTAACAGTTTAAAAAAACAACAAATCCTATACTTCTAGATTATTAAATATATTGATAAAACCCTTTTATCAAAACTTTCCAAGATTTGAATGTTTAAAGCAGTAGAGACTGAGGCAAGTTTATCAGATGAAACATGGATTATAAGTATCTAGATAGTTGTGTAAAATTGTCTATTATTCTTTAAGTAATAATGAACTACAAATGTGTTCACACTTAAAATCCACAGCAAACATCTGTATTCAGCAACAAGGATAAAGAAAATGAAGATCTTCATAACTTGATTATATACTATGAGATGTGATTACTTCTTCCAATATTTGCTAACTTCCTGTTTGACCTAAAATTATTTCCTGAAAATATTTTCTAATGATATTTCCAAACGTATAGTTAAAATGCCATAAATAATAGTTTATAAAAAATTAGTTTCCATAGAAATTCGACTTTTTAATTTGATTCAATTTACCTGACCTATTCTGTGGTTTTTTTGTGTTTTACGATGTTTTGGAAGTAGAAGTAACCTTGACTTGTATTAAAAAAGCTATATAATCTAGTCAAAATTTCCTGAAATCTACGTCTGTCAATCTCTTCCATTTGCAATTTACATCAAGGATTTTCAGGCTGATAGATACTTTATCAAAATAAAGTAAAGTCTCTAAAGGTCCAAAAATAGTAATGCACAATTTCTATGCATATGCTGCCAACATATTTTCTTACTATGTCACATATATGGAGATTTCACATGAGAGCATTATTACGTTATAAAAAGACTGTCTTATCTATATTTCTACACAAAGGATCTATAGGAATGTAAAGGAACCACAGTGTTAAATATTTTTTAAATACTGTATTAAAGTTAATAGTCACCTTACTTGCAAGCAAAACTACTTTTAAATTATCATGGAAAAAGTACAATTAATCTGAACTTATTGAAAATTATGCTTCCAGATTCATGAGTGACATTTTATTACCTATGAATATTTTATCTCTTTTGTGAAAAACACAAACTTCTTAGTTCCAAATATTACTATATAATTCTCAGTTTTGCTTTTCCCATGTGTAAATCTTTAAGCAAAATAGTACAAAACCTGTCAAATTTAGTGATATTTTTATTCTCATATCATCTCAGGCAATGCTCCCTGAATACAGAAACCCTTATAGAATCAATGATATATTCTTACAAAGTTAAATGCATAATTCTTTTAGGCAAAAAAAAAGATAAGTGATCAGTAAGTTATATATTAATTTATGCTAAATAAAAACTAAATGATAATTAAGTAATAGTTTTTAAATTCATTGTTTAAGGTGGTATTTTGACAGCTTTAATGTTTTCTTTACCTCATTATTACTGCTATTTCGAAACAAGTTTAATTCTTCTGGGAGAACGTTGTAACTCAGAAATTTATTATAGTCAGTGAGCCTAAATACAGATAAATACTCAGTTTATACCTGATTTCTCAGAAACTTTCCACACTGTCCACGATTGCAGTCTTCAATGTAAAAGAATAGAATATTCTTTCAGAATAATTAATAGATTAAAAGATGAAAAACAAAAGATACAGAAAAAAAATCAAATTTTCAAAACAGAGGAAAGCTACTAATGGGATACTACAAGTTTTTGTATTTCAATGTAGCCTACTATGTAGATAAGGACCAGACAAAAAACTTATGGTGGATCCCTGATCTACTCTGTAGGGAGATAAGAGTAAGGTAAGTTCTTTGCAAAGGCTTTTCATCCAAGATGAAGAGTGGACATTGGCCTCAGGAAAAAAAAAAAAAGGGGGGGGGGAAATTCTGAAATATGCATTGTAAAACAAATAGAGAGAGCAGCATAAAGAGTATAAACCTGAGAATCACAGAATTGCCTGTAGTGATCCATGGTGATGTCTCCCCCTGTTTGTCTTGACAGTCAGCTATCACCAACTCTTCATTCATATCCTTCTGCTTAGTATGTGTGATGATGGTGATCAAACTCTCTGTTCAGAACCAGTCATAATGTGTAATTAAATCCTTAGTAGAAGGACCCAGTACTTTCTTCTCAGGAAGCATATACCATTAAGCTGTTTCTTCTTTTCAGATAGAGTAGATGTTTTCAAAGAAAGAGTTCATTTGCACAGAACTGTTTCCATGTCTTTAATTTATCAAATCTGCACTTACCCTTCATGGAAAAGGATGAGGTTAGAGAATATTTTTGAAAATAGGACATACATATGTTCGTGGATCTTGATGGGATACACCTGTAAATATTGATGTCATGACAAGGCCACTCTCGATAATGCTTAAATGACCATGATGACTGGGGGCTCGGTTAGCTCAGTGGTTTGAGCAGCCTTGCTGGCAACAACGACCGACACTGAGGTCACGGGTTCGATTCCCGCTCCGTCCCCACGTGTTGCCTGGTCTAGTTGAGAGGTGGTGTCCCTGCCCACAACAGGGAGGTTGGACTAGATGATCTCTAAGGTCCCTTCCAGCCTAGGCCATTCTATGATTCTATGATTCTATGAGAGATGCTCAAGGAACAGTGGAAATTGAATGTCACTCTTATCTTCAAGGATAAGAAAATAGAACAACAATCCAGTTAGCCTTACTTTGATCCTTGGAAAGGTGGTGGAACAACCAACCTGGAAGCTGTTTCCAGGCTTAAGAAGGACAAGAAGGTGATTGGGAGCAGTTAGCATGGATTTGTCAAGGGAAAGTCATGCCTGACCAACCTGTTAAACTTCTGTGATGAAATGGCTGGCCTGGTAGATGAAGAGAGAGCAGTAACTATTGTCTGATGACTTCAGTAAAACTTTGATGTGGTCATGCATAAGAACCTCATGGAAAAGTTGGTGAAATGAGGGCAGGATGATCAGATGCTAAGGTAGACTGAGAATTAGCTGAATGATTAGGCCAGGGTGTGATGATCACCAGGATAAAATCTAGTTCAAGGCCAGGAACTAGCAGTAACCTCAGGGATCAATATTGAGTCCAATCTTTATTAATATGCCAGTGTTAGCTTGTTGTTGAACACTAAGAATGCAAAGAATACTGTTTCTTTGTTTTCTTTTGGTTTTAAGTTTTGAGAAAACTCACAGAACTAGAGTTCATGAAGCACTAGGTAAGAATTCTTGTATTGCTTTTCTGAGTATACAATCCTACAGTTACATTCACTTACATCAATTTTAGATATCTTCCAAAGCTAGGTTCAGTTTGCTTCTTAAAATAAACAGAGAGGAATAAATATATCTTAGAGAGTGATTTCTTTCATTTGTTTTAAATGTTTCCATGAGGAAATTACTTGCATAGTGAAAATGTTTCTTTCTCTTTACTGACTGTAAAAAGAAGGACAGGTATACAGTTCAGATGCCTGTACCCTAAGCCCCTACCTACTGTGGATAAACATCGATCAAAACACTTAAGTACTTAGATCATTTCTTGGTCTGTTCATACAGATTCAGTATTTACTATGTAATAATGTGTTCAGAAAAAGAAAATGCTGTTAGCTAAAAAAATAATGTAGAAAAATTAAACTATGTAAGTTTTTATTAGATGTCATTACCATACAAAATGATAAATATGCCTTATAGATTAGAAAACTAAATACAAATATAAGCAAAAAATTTTCCATCTGTATCTTGTAGTACCAGAGATTACTAAGGAGCTAATGTATTTATTATGCCAGTTAAAATTATTAATTTCAGTTTGATAAAGTCAATTTTTAAAGTTTTGAAAAATTAAAGTACAAACATTTCAGGTTAAATTTGAAAACCTGAAACTAGTTTTCCTCTCAGAGAATTTTAATTCCCACTAGTATGATGAGACATACATGTAAAGAACAATGAACCTGTAAAGATTAAACATATTTTCATGACTGACGCATAATACAGATTAATAAGCAGAAAATTTTCTAAAAAGTGCTTGACTTGTGCTCGGATAAAAGTGAAAATTAGGGAATGAAGCTGATAAAATATACTCTTTAAAAAGAAATATTAATTGAAAATTAATTGTAATTAGCTTACACATTAAAAGTAGTTCAGAGATTTAAAGGTCTCTGAGGAACAACAAAAGAAGAACAATGAAAAGCAGTTCTCCGGACATGAAGTGCAGAATTTGTAACTTTATTAACGTCTGAAACAGGCAACAAACTGTCAATTAAAAGCTACAAATGATTCTAAGCTAGAAAATTCTGCAAATCATAAATACAGGGAAGAAAGTAAGTTATGAGCCAACAAATGTAGGGTGTGCTTCCTTAAAAAATAAAATTGAGAGATTCTTTCAGACATTCCCTGGCAATACGTAGTTAATTTTCTCATTTTAAGAAAGCAGTCAGACTGTATCACTGATTGAGAATGTTTGTGTTACTTTCATATGGGAAAAAAAAAAGAAGGAAAAGGAGAAGTCCACAATAGACTTGTTATTGCTGAACTGCAGAAATAGAAGAATTAAAGAACCTAAGTTGCCAGGTAGGAAAAGCTTATTGTCTTCAATCTATCTGTTAAGAAAAATCCAAATAGTAGTTGTGAGCAGTGAGAGACTCTTCTTAGCACAGAATAGGTATTTTGTGTCTTGCCTCCTGAGATGGGCAATATGCCTTACTAAAACTAGTGAGAGAACTATGTTGAGTGACAACTTCATAGATTATTCCAGGAGACAAATGAATCATATATTTATGAAGATTAACTCTGTGTACAGCACCAGATGCAAATTAGGATTCTAACCCTTGGCCAGTCAGAAATTGCTCTGAATTTCAAACACATGCCAAATACTGGCCTTTATCCAAAACTGACTGAAAGAGAGTTAGGGTCTTGTGCCACAAAACTGCCCGAAGACAAGAATCACATTATATGAAAGGATTCAGGCAGGACTAGACAAGGTGACTAAACCTGAGCTCCAAACTCAACACACCTTCCATCAACAGAAAAGCCTTCTAGAAATCTCAGTAAGATATTATAACAAGCTGGTATGATCTTGAACACAACCTTATCACTGAGTTCAGTCCCGTGTGTGGATGGATACTTTTTTTCTATTAGGACATTAGGTATGTTAGGAAGAAGTTCTTCACCATGAGGGTGCTAAGCCACTGGAACAGATTGCCCAGAGAGGTGGTGGAAGCCCCATCTCTGGAAGTTTTTATGGCCAGGCTGAATGGGACTCTGAGCAGCCTGATCTAGTGGGGGATGTCCCTGCCCATGGCAGGGGGGTTGGATTAAATTATCTCTAAGGTCCCTTCCAGCCTAGGCCGTTCTATGATTCTATGATTCTATGAACTCCATATGCCCTTATACACTGAAAAAAACCAACACACTAAGTACAAAGTATCTCCAAAGAGAGATGATAGGACAAATTAAGAGAACACTCAGAAAATATTCTTGTTTTACATTTGTGCATTCAGAGAAAAAATCTATTTGCCCTCATATTTCATGAACCCAAATATCTTTGTTAGCTAGTTCTGGCAATTACATAGGCCATGCAAAAGCACCTTTGAAAAAAAGCTATACCTGGGGAGCTCATTGAATGCAGTTAATCTGCTAACTTAAACAAACAAGTTATGTAGGGTAAGAGCTGCCTGCTCTCCACTCTAACTAACCAGTTAATACTTAAAATGTAGTTTTAAAAGAAGGACCAGGAATGAAACATCTAATGTCATTCTTAGAAAATGGGACAAGGCCATTTTTCAAGCACTTCTGCAGAATGTGGATGCACAATTTCAGCTCCTGTTAGGTCATCTCAGGAAACGTTAGCTTTCATTCTTTATTTCCCACTTATAAATTGGCACTTACATTACAGTCAGTTTAAATCCAGTGAATGGATAAAAGTGCTAGTAAATGTTTGAAACCTTCCCTTAGCTTGTATCATTGGTAAAAGCATGCAGGTTAGTTGGAAAAAAAAATAAATCCCTCTTGGCTTAGTCCTTCTTTTAAAGAAAAACATTTGAAGTCTAATGTATGTTAAATGCAAGGTTGCAGTCCTCTACATAACCTCTCTTCAAATACAAAGATGTAGTAAGTTTACTTTAGTGATATTCTGAAATAAATACATTCAAAGAGATCTCATTAGATATAGACTTCCTTTGCCTTTAGTCCAGTCAAGTTCCAGTTCCTTCAAGGTGAAACTCTAGGATGTTCGATCTGAAGCAAAAGTACAGCAACATTTCTTTCTGCTAAATCTTGATTTCCTGAAGCTCTTCTGTGCTCTGTGAGTGCCAGGAGGTAAATCACAAATCCTGTGTTCATTTATGAGTCCAGTTTAATGTCAGTTGCTATCCTCTTAATGTTTAGCTTCAGGAAGTTAACTAGAATTAGGCAGTTACTTAAGAGATTAGATGGTATCACGTGGAATTAGAAAAAAATAAATCAGTTTTAAATTAAGTATCCGTAAGTCTGGCTAACACTCGAAGTTAGAAGAGGCTAACACTAAGATAAGAAAAATTCTGGTTATTTTATAAATGTAATCGAAGAATTGAATGCACGGCATCAACTAAATTTATTATTAAATTTTCTATAAAACTTCATTGCTAACATTCTGCTAATGAAATTGCCCGATGCTTTATAACCTGTCGTGGCTTAACCCCAGGCATTATCTAAGCCCCATGCAGCCACATACTCACTCCCCCACAGGGGAATGGGGAAGAGCAAAAGTGAGAAAAAAATGTGGGTTGAAATCAAGGCATTTTAATAGGGAAGGCAAAAGTTTGCACAGGCAAAGAAAAACAAGGAATTATTTCACCTCTTCCCATCAGTAGGCAGATGTTCAGCCACCTCCAGGAAAGCAGGGCTCCATCACAAGTAAAAGTGACTTGCGGAGACAAGTGCCATGATTCCGAACATCCCCCTTTCCTTCATCTTTCCCCAGCTTTATATGGTGAGCATGAAATATTATGGTCTGGGATATCACTTTGGTCAGTTGGGGGTCAGCCATCCCAACTGTGTCCACTCCCAACTCCCTGTGCACCCTCAGCCTACTTGCTGCTATGGTGGAGCGAGGGGCTAAAGAGTCCTTGACACTTTCTAAGTCCTGCTCAGCAACAACTAAAACATCCCTGTGTTATCAACAGTGTTTCCAGCACAAATCCAAAACATAACACCATACCAGAAGCAATGAAGAAAATTAACTCTATCCCAGCCAAAACTAGCATATAACCTTACAATTCCAATGAAAAAATTTTCTTCTCCATAGTGAATTATCTGACAAGACTACTTGGAATAACCAACTGAAGATACTGCAGACCTTTGGGTAAGCCTACTGAGACCTCATTTTTCACACTAGCATTTGATGTTGATAAAACACAAACCTGCAAATGTGTAACTGTTGAATGTGGCCAGTAGAACCTTATAGAGGCTCCAGAAGTTGGGAGTAATGGGGAGAAACTCATCTGTTACATATAAATAAGCAAAAGCTTAATGTTCAGACAGGACTTACACTCACATTTTCATTATGTTCCCTCAAGTGTTATTGGCATAGAGACAACCGAATAAAAATTATTTTCTGTTACCTAGGTGAAGCATGATGACTGGCAATAGATTCAATTTATAAACATAAGCTTGGGAAATGTGTGTTAATTTAGTAATTAAATGAAAAATAACAGCATAATCCCAAGGGTCTAGTATTGCACAATGTTATCACTATTATGGTGAAATTATCCCTATGTCCTATACTCATAGAGAGCACAGCTAAAATTTGCCTTTACTAAAGCACCTATTAAAGGACAAAACAAAAGAATAAAAAATTTTTAATGCTGTTTTGAAGACTGAAAGGGCCCAATTCAAATCTGTTAATGTTAATAGGACGATTGTCCTCAACTTCAGTGAACTCCCTCTCAGTCAAGGTGTAGGCTATTTTCTTTTTTCACTCAAAGGCAGATGAAATTTATCACACACAAACACAAAAGTCAGCTCATTGGTGATAGAAAGATAAAACATCTAGAGTAAATGCCCATTCTTTGTTCTCATTATTTCAAACTATTTCGTCTTGTTTGACATTAATAATTTTACATAGAAAGTTAGTAGAATAGGTTTTGACAGTCAAAAACTTCTTAACAGAATAAATGATGTCCCTTCTTGTTGTGTTTAACCATTTCAGAAGAACTTTGTTATATGAATATAAGTAGATACATTTCATTTTTCAGACATTGTGTTAGAAATTACTAATGCAAAGGTTCTTCCTTGATAAAATTATAACAATGTTGTTAGGGTAGTGTATTTGCTCTTAATCCTGGTTATCCTAAATCCTTCCCTGTATATTTTGAATTTCCAATATTAAGAGACAGATATTGGAGAAAAAAGAAAATTAATCAGTGGTTCATGTAATATGCAAAAGCATATAATTTACTGTAGTTAAGATACACACTGCAGTATTAGAAACACTTAATTTAATCACATTGTATTCCAATTTACTGTAGATGTGTTTTGTTAGTCATATATACAGTTTAGAGAAAAAAATGTATAATGTGTTTTATTAGGAATTCCTTGGTTTTTGAGCTGTGTTTGTATTACACAAACACAATATCTTTTAATATTTTAGATGCTCACTATCAAAATACTTTATTTTTACAACCAAGAACTGTTTTCACTCTATCTCCAAACCATGCAATAATTTACAAAGATTCTTGCTGGAAAAGGACTCATATATTTGCTCAGCACAGATTCTTTTCCAAGATACATTTAATTAATCAAATATGTTACCTTTTTTTATACCAATTAACAGAATATTCTGTTCTTAACGTGATTTGGAAACAGAATTTTACAGATTTCAGAGAAAGAGATGCAGAATGTTTAGTTTAGAAAATACTTATTTCATTTTTTGAATGGTATTCTCAGGGGTCTACAAGCCTATGAGGGTTAAAATAGTATTTAAATTTAATTTCAGTTCTGAAAGGTTTTGCTTCTCTGCAGATTTAAAATTAATCACATTAAAGAATAAAAGAATACATAACCTTTAGTATCTAAAGCAGATTAAACAACATTTGTGATTAATAACCATTACTTCATCGTTAGATGGCATCAAGGATGGCTGTTTTGTAGGCATGTTAATATTGATGGAAAATGTCAAAGCATCTAAATGTCAAGCCATTTCCTTTAGTTTTCAACCATATTTCCATTCTAATGCATAAGAAGTTGGTCAAGGAACAGTACTTAAATAGCAGAAAGGTTGTTAAGACATCAGTATGATCCTATGCTAACCTATTATTCACCTGGTGTATACAGATTCTAAAACAATTTGCAAAGCTAACTTATCTGAGATAATTTATTTGAGCACCTATAGATACTGTAGTTCAACACAGAGTGTATACATACTTCAGTCTGAAGTATTCGTGCAGATATTTTGAATCTTCACTCTAAAAAAAAATTAAATATGAGACTGCAAATTAACCATAAAATGAAAGGAAACACTCATACTGGTCTGTGATGGGCTTGTGTCTGGCAGGTTTTTTTAGTATGGGTGTGTTAAGGGGTGACTCCTCGAAAAACTTTGAGAGTCTCCCCCAACGCAAGTAAAAGATCTGCCTCTGGCCAAGGCCAGGTGAATCAGTGCCTCTGCAATCAATGTATTTGATGGGGAAAACCTGTTGGGCCAGCCCTTTTGTGCTAGGGAGTTCTTTGTGTTGGAAAGGATGGGGAGCTGAGAAGAGGAACCATGCGGTCACCCAAGTTGATGAGGAAGGAAGGGAAAAATGGCACCAGAGAAGAAATTTCCCTGAGACCTGTGGTGAGACAGCAGGCTGAGACCCTGCAGATTAAGGAGATTCAGGATGGCAAAATTTCTGGGATGCAGCAGCGTGTAGAGGACACTGTGTTGGAGAAGAGACTGATGCCAGAGCAGTGAGTGCACCTGAAGCATGTTGTGACTCCAAGCGATGTCCACGCTGGAGCAGTCCCTTGCTGGGAAGACTGCACCCACAGGAGGGACCCACGTTTATGGGAAGGACTCACGTTGAAGAACTTTGAGGACTGTCTCCCGTACGGACACTACGTTGCAGCAGGGTAAGACTGTGAGGAATCCTCTCCCCAAGGATGAAGGATCATCAAGAGCAATGTGTGATGGACAGATCGCACACCTCATCCCTTGTCCCCCTGTGCCACTGGAGGGGAGAAGGTAGCTGGGAAGAAGGGAAAGGTCGTGGTAAGGTGTATTTAAGGTTTGCTTGTATTTGTTTTCTTACTGTCCTGCTCTGATCAGGTTTATTGGTAAACTGATGGTGGTACTATTGTCTAAATTAAATCAATGTTTTCTCCCCAAGCCTACTCTGTTTTTTGCCCATGACCATAAGTGGTGAGTGAACTCTCCTTGTCTTTAATCTTGATCCTCAAGCCTTTTGTTGAATTTTTCTCCTCCCCATCCTGAGAAGGAGCGAGGCAGGAGTAAGCAAATAGGCAGCGTCGTTCTTTCTTGCTGACTAGGTGGGCCCAAAGCGACCTGTTCTCAGTTCCTCCACTGTAACGTTATGCCGAAGAGATGTGAAGACGTTTCTTCTCGGAAAACATTAATAATTCTTGTAAAAAAAGATCTAAGACCTATCATCTCCCCACATTTTTTAATTAGACATATAATTCTCCATTTATTATTTATTTGATGGGTAAAGTTGCTGAAATGTTCAAAGAAATAGATAGTACGATATATCAGCTAGATGGATTCCTCCATCCATCACCTGCTGGCACAGAACTTAATCCCCTCATCTTTTTAAAGATCCTTAAAACTACCATTTATGTAGACTTTTTAATACAGAGTATGATAATCACTCCAAAAGTCATCTGCCTGTCCGTTCTTTTCACGTCCGCATCATTAGGGCAGAAGCATTTCAAGAGAGTTTGCTCATTCACCCAAAATATTTCCTTTTTTTTTTTCCCCCGTAAGATAACCAAGCGTATTATTTGTACAAAATCTTAACTGCAAAAGGAAGATGATAATGAAGAACAATATGAAGCCATTCATTAGATGTTAAAGGAGTGATCATAGAGAAAATAATTGTGGGCATAGTGAAAATAATCACTTTCTTTCACTGTTTCCTTACATGTGAACTTTTATTGACATGAAAAGTTCTTGCGTGTTAGCTCAAGGAGTATTTTATGGCTATTATTATGTACTATGCTATTCTAATAATCTGCTTTTCTTTTTTTTTTTTCTTTTGAAAGTCATAGAATATGTCCTTCTAGCCTGCTTCTAGGAGTTCTGAAAACTTTTTTCTTTTTTCTTTTTCTGTGTTATTTTTTGGGTAATCCTTGTGTCAGATCTTCGAGTACCATTCTTTTCAAGATGCAGGGAAAGTCTCCATTTCACAGAGTGTGAGGTACAGCTGCTAGGAGAAGGAGATAATTAACATTGTGTTCTGAGGCAGCCATTCTCAAGTTAAAATCTAGACACACTGATTTTTGGTGAATAAAAATATTGTACTCTTTCCTACACTATCTCAGGACAATTAGAAGACTAACATAACACGATGAGATCACTGTTTAGAGATTTTTCAGTAATTCTTTTCACTGACTGAAGGCAGAAGTCAGGCATTGATTTTAGTATGCACACAAATTGTTTTACTTTTACAGAGTTGGAACCTAACAGGATTTCAGTCCTATTAAGAAGGTGTCATGATGTAGTACAGATCTTGTTTTGAATGATTCTGGATACATTCACAGCTTGGGATACATTCAATATATTTCAAAGGAGAAATAACGGAAGGGCATTGTTTAGGGAATACAAGTTCTTGCGTGAGCAACTGTTAGATTTAAAATAGTTTATCTTGTAGAACAACCGAAAGCAGAAGTATTAAAAAACGTAGCTCAAGTTAAAACTGCCATCTTGGGAAATGACAAGGTGACAAGGGCAGTACTCAGGATACATCAATTTATATATCTAGCTTAATGACTAGAGTAGTCCTATTCAAATCAGTTTTAGTCATTTGCATAATCACGGAGTAGTTGAGCTTAGAAGGAGTGCCTGGAGGTCATCTTTCCAACCTGTCTGTTCAAACAGGACCACTTAGAACAAGCTGCTCAGGATCATATCCAGATGACATTTTAATGTCTCCGAAGATGAAGAGTCCACTGTCTCCTTGGGTAACCTATGTCAGAACTCAGTCATCCCCAGAGTTTAAAAAAAAAAAAAAAAAAGCTTCCTGATGTTCAAAGGGAAAGCCCTGTATTGTACTTTGTGCCCATTGGTTATTTTTCTGTCACTGGGCACTACTAAAAAGAGCCTGGCTCCATCTTCTGTGCACTCGCCCTTCGAGTACTTATGTACATTGATGAGATGCCCTCTGAGCCTCCTCTTCTCTAGGCTGAACCACCCCAGATATCTCAGTCTTTCTTCATATGAGAGATGCTCCAATCCCTTCATCATCTTTGTGGCCTGTTGTTGAACTCTCGAGCATGTTCATTCCTCTCTCGTGCTCAGGAGTGTATCACTGGACATAGCATTCCAGATGTTGCCTCACCTTTGCTGTGTAGAAGACACGGATCACCTCTGTCAACCTACTGGCAAGATTCCTCCTAAATACAGCAGTTAGCCTTCTTTGTGACAAGGGCATATTGCTGACTCCTGTTCAACCTGATGTCAACCAGGACCCCAGGTCCCTTTCTGCAAAGCTGTTTTCACAAGCATGTGCTGGCCCCATGGATTCTGCTGTTTGTTTAACACTGTCTCCAGAATGAAAGATACTAATTTAGGGGTTCGTTTCATCTGCACTCTACCAACCGTTTTGGCCAGTAATTACATATTCAAGTTAAATAAATATCTAAAAATCTAAGAGGAAAACTATGAAGAATTCACCAAGAAGTTCTCAAAATTTTGAGCAGCTAATATTGAGCTGTTCACACTAATCTTGTCTATCTCTGCTTTTATCATCTGCATTTCTGTAACGTGCTAGGAACAGACTGGTCTGATAGGAGCATATGATGAGTCCAATGACTAAGGAAGTAAAAGCAACAAGAACTGAGAATAAAAGTTCTGCATGTTTTCTTTTCCTTTTTTTTTCAGTTCAGTCTCTCCAGGAGGCATTGAGATGCCTAAGCGCAGGTGGTCAGTAGCACTCATACTGTGATACCCTTACAGGCTTTGCAGGACTGGCCTTTGAACTCTTCTGGACCAGCAAATGAAAGGCAGCCAGGATATCCCATAGAGCCTGAAACATCCCTGGGATTATCTGTGTTTACACAACTGAATGCTTCCATCTTTTCTGGTACTTTTTGGATATTCAAGTGTAGTCACCTAAAAAGTAGTTACATATCTGTCTCCACGTATATAGAAATTCAGAGAAAAAGAGAAATTGCCTTGTGGTTTTCTAAAAAACCTTTGCGGAAGTTTAGTACCTTCCAATATTTGCAAATAAGAGGTCTGGTATCCTAAAACATGAAAAGCTTAAATCTATACAAATTTTATTTGTCTGTTTGTTTCTGCAGGAGTTATTTTAACTTGTGCTGTAAACAAAACAGACTAGTATGCACCAGAAATCAGTAAACTTCAAGTAAACCAAATCTCCTATTCAGATAATAAAATTGTAGCCCATATGCAATTTAACCTAATCAAGTAGTTTCTAGGTAAACTGAAAGCACAAACAAACTGATGAATTTAAAGGGCACATAAACTTCTGGTTACCATTAATATGTCCACACAAAGAATTTGATTACTAAAGGCTTCCTGGGCATGAATGCAAGAAGTTAGTTTTTAAAAATTTAAGGTAAAGTAGATTTAAGAAATTAACACTGTCATAGTTCATTATAGGTGTTTTTAAAAGATTAGTTGTTTCCCAATGAAGAAAAAGAGTATATAAACTCTTGTAATGAAACAGAACCTATATTTGCTTGGTAACAATACTACTGTTTTAAAGATAAATTTCATCTTTATACCTTATGAAAATGTAACAATAAAAGAGGAACTGGTTACCTGGAAAGCATTCAGACATGTCTGCTGAATACCTATATTCCCCTAGAGCGTTTCTGGAATGTAATTGTACCATGTATTTCATTACAAGACAAAGACATACAATTTCAGCCTCATTAAGTTTTAGGAAGTGGAAGATGATTTTTTCTGTAGTATATCAACATTCTTACAATACAATGAGAGACAGAATTGGCATAATCATTTAAAAATGTTAAAGAATAATTTGTTACTCTTTCTTGGTAAAGCATTGAAATACAGCAAAACCATGAGTGCTAAGAAGTTAATGATTTCCTGGTTATAGCATCTCTTAATTTTTCATAACAGTGTGAACAAATTCGGTAATGTGTAATGGTTCTAGTCTATACAACAAATAGACATGCTAAACTGGCTGTATTGCATCTCTCCATATTGCTACTCATAGCACTTGTTCATTCATATTTGCTAATGTATCCTGTAGAATTTTATGAGGATCACATTGCAATATTACTGTAAGCTACATGAATTTTCACTAATTGAGCTGCTAAGAGATTTATGTATCTAGTTCAATATGGATACAAAAATAAAAATCAGTTATACTGCATTTTAAATATTCAGTCAACAGAGACACTAGACATTTAATCCAGGCATTAATTTAATCTTCCACAGATCCATATTGTTAAGCCTCTTCTAATGCCCTTTAAAGAATTCTGTTGTTAATGAAATTACTGCCTCGAATATTAACCCTTTGGATTTCATGGACACATACCTGAGTTTCAGTTCTACTTAGTCTTTTTGTTGTTTCAATTTGTTTATGACGGTGATTCTTTCAAAGTAGATTATTTTGAGGTTATCATTACAGAAGATTTAATTTGTCAAGATCCCATAATTCTTTTGTAACATGTATGGTTTCACTGCTTCTTTCATAATGTATTTCTTTAATTGTTTATAATTTTTATTAGCCACTGGAATGATTGTAGTCAATTAGATTTCTTTTTTTAACTTTCTGTTCTGTAGCCTATCTGCATTTGCAATGGCAAACTTTATAACCTCAGTGTTATGATATGATTACTTCTTTTGAATGAAAGATAGACTGAAGAGACTTCACAGAAGGAATCCAAGAACAAACTTGCTTAGGCACCAAATAATAATCTCAGTCAAGAGACTTCCCTCAAGGGATGAGATCAGAATATTAGAATTACATAATACTATCACTATTATGTATTACTTTAAAATGCCTGTTTTAAGTGCTTTTGAACTTGAAAACTGTCAACTTTAAGTATATTGCTTGCCCAATTCATGCTGGAACTCTACTTATTTTTTCTAAAGATAGGAGATTCAAAGAACAGAGTGTAGCCTACTGCTAATCCCACAAGTTTCTTCACTCTCCCATGATAGGCAGAGAATATGAATCAAAATATTACAAAAATGAAGATCACATGAGATTTTCAAGGAAGAAACCATAAAGGAAGCAACGGAATATTTAGCTTTTGGGAAGAAAATTAAGAAAATATATGGACTATGTCAAAGAAATGTGGGGTGACCTGAGCAGAAGTGAATGTGTTAAAGAAGAATGGCAAAGCTGCTGAACATTAAAGTCTGGAAATAGCCTATTTGCTGCTGCTATACCTAGTTTGCTTCTTTTATTTGTTCTTTTCCTTCAGTGATTCAGTTGAAAAGTCAGTGAGATAGAAGCTGCTTTGAGATTTGTTTAACCGAGAGTGAACTGACCTAGATGACTGCATGTGGGAGCCAGCTCGCACATGACATTTGACAAGTACAGTATTAAATAAATGTCAGTCATCCATACAGCATCAAGGAGCTCCTCAAAGCTAAATTTAGAATAATCCTTGTAACTCAAAACTCCTTTGAAGGGTTACAGGACACTTAAATAACTGAGAGTTCACAATCTGCCTCAAACTGCAAATTGCCTAATAAAGCCATTCTGAGATGATTAGGAAAAAAAAATAATCTAACCCCTGAAATATGGAAGAGGCACTGGAATGAGTATTTTCCTCCAGTTCTGAAAAAGTCTGAAAAAATTCTGACTCAAACTTTCTTCTAACACTATCTGCTAACATACTATCACTACCCACCAACCTATTAACACTGCTTGAAGAAACGTTATGGCAAGAATTACAAAGACAAGAGTCGGATAATTTCAGATCTGTAAGAAACATCCTTCTGCAACAGTAGGCAAACCACAGTAAAACTTCGTTTGTTAATTCAATGTTTATTTAATAATTATTAAATAATTTTCTGTCATTTAATAGAAGCAGCTATAAATCCTTCATGTACACCTGTTTTATTGTCCAGTTTTTCTATCCAGTGTTTTCTCATGCTTCATGGTAAAATGGAGAATTTTATCCAATTTTAGTTCAATAACCCATAAACCATTCTAAAATATGTTTTTGAAGTTTTCAAATTCAGTGATGATACATTTAGGAGGAAGAAAATAACACTACAAAACAACTTTGAGAGTCCACTTTGTTTTTCAGCATTGATTAAATGTCTTCATATTGTAGAGGTTATTATAGGAGATTTGTTTAAATTAGAACCCTTTCTCTGCACTACTTTTAAATGTATAAATGGCTTATCTTGATGTGAAATCAATAAAGGTTTCATTTCCACTTCTAATTACCTCTGCTCCTGGTTATCATAAATTCCCTTTAAAACAGAGAACCTGACAAATTCTTTATATAAAATTCTTCAATGTGCTGGCAAGGAAGGGATAAAAAGGCTGTTCTATGAAAAAGAAACAGTAATGCAGTAAGTATTGTGTCTGAGTCCATGATCCTGGGTAATTGAAATTGTTTATTAAAATATCCAGAATGGGTGTAATCATGTGCTAAGTGGTAGTTGAACTGAATGCACGAAGACTCCAAAGTACAACTTTCATGTTTGTTTGGTACAATCCAACAAATGAGGCAAAATACTACTTAAAAGAAAGATTTTACTTCCGATACATCTCAAATAATATTAAATTATGTTGAGGTTATGAACTCATTATAACATTTTTAAACTTATAGATCCAAGTATAGATATTATTATAGAAACCTGTAGTATTAAGAGCATGTATGAAGAAACAACTTACTCTCTGTTTCTTTTATAGTTCGTCCTTCCAGACAAACATAGTGGAGGGTCACAGTTTTTGCCTATGCCCAATAGCTTATTGATTGATTTTACCTCTGCTCTACTTTGAAGGAGAGGTGAGTGGTGTGATTTCCTAACAACAATATTGCTTAAAAGAGATACAAACAGCAGGATAAGCATATTGTAAGGTTACACCAGGAATACTAATCACTTCATGGTGGTAGTAAAAGCTGTGTAAGGGCTACAATGTCATTAAAGTTCTTGCAATGATGTGAGAATATTTGCATTTGGACATAGGTTATTTTTCAGTCATGCCTGTCTGGCATTTGTAGTGTATATATACAGTGCACAAGACACTATTGGCCAATGTTTTGCAAAAGTAAACAGTAAAATTTGTAACACTAAATCAAACCAATGTCAAATATATGTCTATATTTGATAACTATGTTGTTTTTTGTTAATTTCCCTCTTACGAAACTACTGTGTTACCTATCAATGGTAGCAACAGGAAAAATTTCTGTACAAATAGTTTGCAGCAACAGAATTACGATATCACCTTCCTATGTTCATAGTATATCCCTCAGTACTGCGACAATGACTGGAAGCCTGGAAAAGTGGATTTGTCCTTTTGAGTTCCTCAACTCTCTGTATTGACTTTATAAAATCCTTAAGTCAAAAATATTCCTAACTTGGGTACCTTCATCAGAAACATAAAGCTTAGCTGAGATAAATCTTGGTCTTTATCTTGTTAATACAAATGTTCCTGTTGCTGCATCTGCTGCATTGCTGCACAGCATACCAGGAAGTTCAGAAAAATATTCATGTACACAGACAGGGCAGGATGTCAGTTCATCTGAGTTTAGATGTTTACATAAGACTAGATGTCTGAACAAAAGATCAGATGTCAACGTATACGTTATTGTCATTGGTGATATAATCAGCACAGTCAATGAAGTTTCAACCTATCTATTGCATCTGTTGAATATGTCTCTAGAAACCAAGAACTGTATTGACTAGATAACTACCTCCAAGAATGGGATCTAGGATATCAAAATCATATACAGGCATCTATCATGCAGGCACTCAAAGTAATGGTGAGATGAATCCCACCTACAGAACCACAATCTTGGTGTACGAAATTGAGACAATCATGGTGGGAAAGTGTAGAGTAAGGCAGAAAAGGCAACCACCAGGACTATATCTGTGGATTTAGCTGACCAGAAGAATGATCAAATTCACTCAAATACAAAATCAGATAAGCTTCTTGCACTTTCTTTTAAATCAGTTAAATGATGATAATGAGGGAAAAAATATAGTTGTGGGAAGTTACAAAGATAATAGTGATTTAATTAAATGTTGAGCCTTCTTTCCATGCTCAACTTCACTCCTAACCCTTCCGCCTCCTCCTCACAAGTGGCACAAGGGAATAGGGAATGGGAGTCGTGGTCAGTTCATTACACATTGACTCTGCTGTTCCCTCCTCCTTACATTTCTTCCCTGCTCCAGTGTGAGGTCCCACCCATGAGAGACAGACCTCCATAACAGCTCTGATGTGGGTCCTTCTTCCAGGCTGCAGTTCTTCAAGAACCACTCCAGCATGGGTACTTTCCACAGCATAGCAGTCCTTCAGAAACAGACTGTTCCAGTGTAGGTCCCACACAGGGCCAGGGATCCTGCCAGAAAACCTGCTCTTCCATGGACCACAGTTCCTGTCAGGAGCCTGTTCCAGAACAGAGTCTCCATGGGCTGCAGCTTCCTTCAGGACACATTCATCTGCTCCAGCATGGTCCTCCAAAGGCATCAGGGAAGCAGCCTGAAAACAGCATGGTCTTCCCAGGGACTGCAGGTGAATCTTTGCTCCAGCACCTGGACCACCTCCTCCTCCTTCTCTCATCTTGCAGGGCCCTTTCTCTCACAGTTCTCTAACTCCTCTCTCTCAGCATTTTTTGCCTTTTTACCTTTTGCCTTTTTTCCCAGAGGTGACACCAGCATCACTGACAGGCTCCAGCGGGCTCACTGCAGGACACATTGGAGCCTGTCAGTGATGAGGAAAGGAGAGGAGAGGGGCTGCCATCTGCCAGTTCCAGATGGCTCCAATGTGTCCTGTAGTGAATCCATGGGAGTCTCCTC
>NW_009732385.1:58843-61897 GCF_000703405.1 Apaloderma vittatum | reverse complement strand
TGTTGTGACCAAAGTGCATGACCCGGCATGACCCGACCCAGTAGTTTACTCCAAAGCAATTACAGGAAATAGGAGTATCTTATGAAGGAAAAAATTAAAAAAATTTGAGTAGCAGATACATTCTATGTAAAGTATTCCTCTTATTCTTCACCTAGGTGAGAACCTCTAGTGGAGTGCGCTGTAGAGATAGCCTGCAGTCTGCAAACATCTGTAAGGCACTTACCTGAGGCATGCCACTTGTCTAAAAGATGGAGAGCATTCTGGAGTGCCCTTAGAGAACTCTGCACAGTAAAGCATTCTCACAGGTGAGTATTCTTGGCCCCCCCCCCTCCAAAAAAAGATAATGGAGCTTTATTTGACTATTTTTGTTTAAAAGTAATAAAATACAAGAATCAGATTTGGAAGGTTTTTAAACCTCAGGCTCAGCTATGACTGACTGGGGCTTAAATCAACACCTATTTGTTTTCCAACAGCTCACCTAGAGTTATAATCATCTTATGGCAAAATCACAGCAAACTGCTGCTAAAGACCATTATGATACCACAGATCTAACACTGATAGAAAAACAAAGAGTGAACTTCTAAAGAGCAAACAACTTGTTTCCACATAAGGACTTTCAGCAATTCAGCATGCTCTAGTAATTAAATCACAAGCTGTTACGTTATGTGCAAGAGTCCCTGGGTGAAATTGGGTAGTTTGGGTTATGCAGGAGTTCAGCCAGGATGATCATAATTGTTCCCTGCAGTCTTGGGATGTATTAAAAAAGGAAAAAAAAAAACTCAATCAAAAAAAAAAAGCAGCACAAGCAAAGAAACAACTGAAATTGCCATATGTGTAGGAGGTAGAATTGTTCCTAGGTCTTGGTCTTCCATTTTGTCTTCCTCAGGTGCTATTCTTGACATGAGATTACAACTTCTTTGACAGAGATAACATAATCTGGCCAATCAATCATTCTATTCTTAAAAAAAAAAAAAACACAAAAATCATACTAATCACATTTTTTTCTTTATGTAACAAAACTTTCTGCCATTCCTACGTAACAGTTCTTTAAATAATCACTGAAACTGAGCAGAGCGGACATCCATTGAAAGTTGCTGCACTGGACTGACAATGTTTTAAGGACTTTAAGACCAGTGTACCTGTGAGAACATCGAGTCAGTTAAGTTTAACAGAAACACTGAAATTTCTGTTCTGCAATGTAAACAGCAGAAAAGATGTGGGTGACATTTTGAGAATTGCAATCTTCTAGTATAGCTTGCCAATTATTCTCTCCTTTTAGTTTTTAAAATAATTCACAAGTTTTTTCATCTACAAGTAACTGCTGGGTGTAAAAATGAACACTGCAATAACAAAATTAATACAAGAAAATTCAGTAGTTATCTCAGAAAAAAAATTACATAAACATCAAGTAAACCACTTCTGATGTTTTCAGCAATGTATTACTATATTCGTTTATCTATAATTCTGTCAAAGTGAAGAATAGAGAAAATTCATTTGTAGTTGTTTCCATGTGGAAAAGGCTATGTACTTAATGAAACAAGTCAATCTCAGTGAGGCTGTGAAATCTCCATTCTCAAGAGATATAAAAATCTCAGCTGGACAAGTCTCTGGGCAACCTGTCCCAACTTTGAAATTATTTCTGAATTGAGTTAGGTGTATAGTAGAACACAATTTTTTTCCAACCTCAATTATTCTGTAGTTCTAAACATGTGGAAATCTCCTCTGACCAGAAAAATTCTTAAAATCATCCCTCATGACTTTTCCCTATATATTTCATACTTGCCACTTAGGTCTCATGGGATTGCGTACATAGTTGAAGCCATTAACCACCTGAGACCTCCTTTTCTTCCTGAATACAGAGATGCACGCATACAATATCGGGACTCAGAGATAGAAAACCTCTCTCACAGCTTCTTGTCTAACCTATCCACATCAAAGCAAATCAGGGGTGATTCCTAAAATGAGCAGATAGGGTAAAGTCTCCCAATGGAGCTTACCACAGAGCGGTCCAGCTTTCCACCATTACACACCCTGACCTCTCCTGGGTGACTCTTTGTCACCTTCCGAGCTTTCAGGACAATGACTCAGGTTCACTGATTCCCAGGCCAGAATTAAGGTGAATCAACACCCAGGATCCTAATATCATTTTTACTTATCAATCAACAAAGAACTGACATCGATGTGTTTCAATTGCCCACTTAATGCTATTAACGTTTTTTACCCCTTTTATTCTATTTTTGTTGTTTACCTCTTGCGGATAATTACTGAGAATGGGCCTGGGGAGTGTTGAGAACTTCTGAGGGAGGTCAACCCTCCCTCTCCCCAGTTGAATTTCTCATTCTTGCAGCCACAGCTCCAAGCCTTGCTTGCCTCCACACCTCTGCCAGTTCATGGATGGGGCAGCGGGCTCAGGAAAGTGCTGAGTCACCCCTGCACCAACACGGACCCTTACATTTAGAAAAGGTCCAGACTGTTTGAGAATTTGTTTAGCAGTCCCTCACACTCTTTGAACATAACTGGCTGATTGTATTGTGAAGGAGTCCTTCATGTAGAAGACCTTAGGGTTTCTCTAGTCATGTTTCCCTGATTAGGTCTTCCAGAGAAATTAAAGGGCAGAAAGTTTATACGGACAATTTTGCTGAAGCTGCTGTTTCTGATAATTTCTATCACACCACTTGCCTACTTGATTGAACAGATATAAAAATGCTTCGAATTTTTCTTTGAAAAATTACTAAAGCCATGTGGTGGGATAACTTTTGATGGCCACCAAGTGCTGATCAAAATCACTCCATCACTCTCCCTCCTCAAAAAGACAGAGAGAGAAAGGAAAAATAAAAGTTTGTGGGCTGAGATAAGGACAGGGAGATCACTTGGTGATCATCATCATGAGGAAAAATAAAAAGAGTTAACTTTACAAGTAATTTAATTCATTTCCAGTTAATAACAGAGCAGGATAGTAAGAAATAAGAACAAAACTAAAAATACCCAGACAGTGCGCAGGCAACGAGGATTTAGCCCATAGCACTTTGTCTCTGCCACTCCTTCCTCCTTATA